>NC_060130.1:682758850-683034625 GCF_021461395.2 Schistocerca americana | reverse complement strand
TCTCTCTCTCACACACACACACACACACACACACACACACAGTGTGCATGTGCCCACACACATAATACATTATATAATCAATTAGCACAATCATCAGTATGGAACAAAGTAATGTTGTTAGAATTCATTACTACTTAACAAAAACAGTAAAATATCACAGATCTGAAACAGTCAGGTACTAGTTTTTTTATGTGCAAAGAATTTTTGACTTAAGTGGAATCACTCTTCTTCTTTGAAAAATATGAAGAAGCTGTGACTGCTGCTGCTGTTGCTGCTGCTGCTGACCCAATTGCACTTGGTTGTGTAGAAGACGATGTTGTAATAGATGCGATGTGGGGTACTGGTGGAGCCCTATGGACATGAGAACATATAAATATCTCACCTAATTAATTGTAGTACAAGAAACACTCTTATGCATGACATACGCTGTATCCAGCCTGCCAGTGTCATTTGGTTCTGAACTAGATACTAAGTTATTTTCTTTTGTGGTGCCCTCATCCTACCTGATGTTTGTTTGCAACAACCAATAAATAATTCTCTCACTGTCATAATTCCAATCACATTCAATAAAATTACATTATTTTCACAACATTGAAAAAAATCATAAATATCCTTTGCTCAGATTATATGTTACAAATTAGAATATTGTTATTGAACTTTCTAATGCATAGTTATTTGATAAAATTGAAAATGATCTGACTGCAATAAAGGCAACAACCAGTGGACAACTGTATATAACAACAGTTTCTATGCAATTGCAGCACATCTTATAGTTGCGAAGATTCAAAGTCAACTTCTACAGTGCTTTCATTCAGAAGAAAGTCACACCACAAAAATACTTCAAATCGGGGTAAAGGCCGTTATCAACAAATATAATGTCAAGCTGCAAATCACTGTCCATAATAAAGGACAATGCTTCTGACGTAAAATCAGCTGCAGCATTTTTGAATCTTCTACATGCCCCATATTTTGTACATTCTTTAAATCTTATAGTACATTCTTTAAATCTGTCAGTACAGAGAACTGTTGATGTGGTCAATAGCACTGTTATGTTTTTCAATAAGAGTTGATTTGGCTTAAGCCAACTTGGTGGTGAAGGGGGGAAAGAAAAAATGGAACCACGAATCACCAATCAATTATCGCCATAAAGGGTTGAAATTCTTCAATTTGGGAGGTGTTCGACAATATCAACAGTCAGCTCCAATATATTCATGACCTGGTATCTGCGGCAATTGTCAAATTAGGCAAATATTGATCAAGGCTTATTTTCCTAGAAGTAATTCCACTTGGGGCAGTGCAGATAACTGGTGCATCCAATGATTCAGCAATTGGTTCTGAAAATATTATGTACCCCAGCTATGTCAGTGCCCTGTGAGCATATCTTTTCAAAAGGAAGACAAATGTGCACTAAGAAAAGAATCACAGCCAGTGAATAAAACTGTTCAAATTTTGTTTATAAATCTTAACATTAATTCTTTCCTCCTTTTTAGACATGTACTGTCACATTGATCGTAAACAACAGCTGTAGATAATTTCAAGAAACACAAAATTAATTTGAAATACGGGTTGGCTGTAACCAAACTTTGGCTGTTTGAGCCAATGTAGATTGAAAACTGTTTACTGTATGGGTACTCAATGTCACAGAAATGATGTTTGGATTATGTGCTCCAGGATTTGCGTTGTTCATAGCGTTAGTGTCATGACTTGCTGTTAAGTGCCAGTACTGGCACAGCGATGTAGGGTTGAAATTCAAGCATCAGTGTGCACTACAGCTGCAGTCAGTCAACATGGGCCTGGACAAGGTGAGCAGGGCTTTACCGATAAGACTGTTTTATCAAAACAGCAGCAATAGTTCTGCTGTTCTTCCCAAGTATCAACACATTAAAAGGATATGAAGAATATGAAGAGGACCCATTTCTGCACTAGTGTTGAAGATGATGATACAAGTTAGATAGAATTAACTGGCAATTTGGGAATTGCTCCTGTGAGAGGCCCACAACCAACTAAGCCACAAATTGTTGAAGAAGTTACTATTGAACACTGGATGCAATGTGTCATCTTCAAGCAGTGCATGAGCTGTGTCATGACAGTTGAACATTCAACAGTTCACCATTTGGTAAGTGCTGTGAACAATTGTCAAGGAGTGCACGATCTGTGCCATGACAGTTGAACATTCAATAGTTCACCATTTGGTAAGTGCTGTGAACAATTGTGACATGATATATCTAGTGGGATTCCAGGCTGTTGTGGATGCAGATGGTCTTCACATTGAGCAACATTTGTAACCTGGGATGTAAATCTCGTATACAATTACAGGGTGTATACGTGGACGAATAAAAAAAAAATCCTGGAATTTTCCCGGATTTCCCGGTTAAAAATACACTTTCTCCGGGATGAAAATACACTTTTTCCGTGTTAAGTAACAGTATACTTTTCCTCAGAACTGTAAAACTTATCAATCCTTTCAATGGTTGTGGTTTTATACACCAGCGTAGAATTTCCCGGCACTTTAGAAAACGAAACTCAGGGGAAAACAAGTTTTGGAACGATGTCTGATGTTCAGCAACATGTACATTGCATATTTTCGTATTACGAAAGTATAAATTCGAATTCCACCAAAAACACCGCATGTTACTTTCTGAAGGATTGAAATTGAAATAGCGATGCACTTTTATAAGCCAGTTGTAGCTCATGTCAAGCGATCTCGCCATGAAGCGGATATTCAGAGCATAGGACACGTGATGTAGTCAGCCAATAGCAACATCAGTGTTAAGTAGTGCAAATAGACAAATAGGAAAAGGTAATGTTTTAAATTACTATACACAGTGTTGCTACAAGAAAAGAAAAGCTTTCACGTATAATGTTGGTATCTAAGATTAATAAGCTGCAAGAGAAGCTAAGCTTTCACAAATAATGTTGATCTTTTTTGCGCGTGTTACATCACACAAATGCGCCAGTAAAATTTTTAACGACATAAATGTCTGATCTTCTGAGCTCGAAAATATTCTAAATGGTCGTTCCTCAAAGATTTGATTTTTGAATGAGAGTCAAACCCCGTGATTTAAGAAATTCATCGGACAGTCACGCACAGAGTTCATCTTGCGTAAAAAGAAATTTACTTTACTTGAAAATAACGGTTTTCAAACAACAATTCGGAATATTTTCCCACGACCTGTTACAAATAGATTCGTTTCAACAGTTGCACCAGATGACAGGTGTCGCCGTGCCTGCGCAGCTACAATGACGCAGGAAGCCCGTACGTTCATATGTGTAAAACATTAATAGATCTTACATTATCATTAAAGAAACAAGACATTAGAGGATACTCCATGAGCATGAGAATTTTGTGAAACATACTAAAATGCATAATTCGGCTTAAAGTGCACATTCGTATGTCCAGATTCAGATGTAAATTTTCTTTGAGTACCAGTACCGTATTATCTCATGTTTGGTTCTTTATTATGGCACAATACCATACGTGCTAGAAGATGAAAACGTGAACTTTAAATTCAGCGAACAGTTGAAACTAGCCAACAGTGTGGAATTAAACACTTCGTTTCAAATAAATTGGCCTCAGCGGAAAAGATAAATAACAGCCAAATTTCTGTAACAAAGCGACAAAAATAACTATCGTTCTGCAAGGCGATTAACACTTGACGGTCAGAAAGGCGGAAACAAAAGAAAATCTGAAACTAATAATATATTTTAGCCTTTCGTAATTATGTGAATGTATTTTAATTCACTTGATACCTCCCGGCGACAGAAATCCGTGTTGTTTTCATATGACACGAGAGCAATAAACGAAGAGGAAACAACAAAATCACTTAACGTATGTCATGTGGAGACTACCACCTCCCCACTACAACTCAGACTGCTCTGTGCATCAGGTCCAGATCTACGATATTTCCGAAACGGGACAATATTAGAGAGTGGCGCTCCCACTCCCTCGAGAGTTTGAAGTAGGACGCCAAAAATTACAAAAATCGACTTTTCAAAACTATCTTCATTTTGTAGCACACATCTTTCTGAAGAGCCTGACACACACAACATATGTTCGAGGGAACGTAAGAACATGTATTTGGTCTTAAAGTGTGCCGAAGTGCAGTGCCAAGCCTCTTCCCTCAGCATTCTTCCTTCGCACATCTCTGTATTTCGCTCTGTGGAATTCAAACTTGTAATATTTTGTAATGGGTGCAATCAAATTATATTCATGCCAGTGGAAATTAAAATATCCTGTAGTACCTCTCCTGCTCCCAATCAGCCAGTTTGACATCCTGCCCCTCTTAAAAAAATCTCGCAATTAATACTGGATGGGATTATTTGTAACCGGCAGAACAAGAACTCTTCAGAAAATTTGCAGTCTTTACTGCCTATTAGCTGTGGTGTGTGGCATAAAATTAAATATATGATACATAAAACAAGTAAAGAAAAGAGACAAGCAAGACAGTACACATTTCTTCAGTCCTTAAGTCCTAGCTTTTTTTTCCTCTCTAATCTTGCCACAGCTTTATATGGCGTACTTACCCAAGACTGGTGTGGTTTCTCTAGCTGATTACGTGTATTTTGTCACTGTCTGCTAGATAAAACTAAATAGGCCCACCTAATATTGCAGTAATTGTTACACACATCAAATAAACGAGACTGTTTTGGCACAAATGGTCATTTTTATAACACGACAGAATATAATACACGAAGTACCAATATCAAATGCCCATTAGGCCTACTACAAGCAGAAAGTTTTGTTAGGAAATAGTTTCACATTTCATTCATACACTCTAGCTTCTGAAGCATGGGATCTAAAAGTAGTAGTACGAAAATTTTATATAAATTTGGATTCGTCATATTCTTCCGTGATTTGTGAGAGTCCTCATTTATTCTCCTTCCACGTTCTAACAATCTTGTCATCACTAATTCTGTAACTATTCCTGCCAGTGTCAACATTTATTCTCTGGTTAACTTCACTAACCCCGCCACAATCGGTGGTTTAGTTATCCCGCATTTATTCTCCGGTTAGGCGTCATTACGTGTACATACAACGCGTTTTCCACGCTACTCCCAGAATAGAACTTTAGCGGTTTCTAGCCAAGGATTGTTAGTTGTTTTTTTCTACTCTGGTAGTCTGAATGTATCGAATTCGCTAGTAGTTATAACAGCGCTGATCATTTGCAAACCCAGTCAACCACATAAACAGCGATTGTCATTCACCCTTTCGGCTTTATTCCGTTCAGCTTGTAATAGACCATTCACCCTTTCGGCTTTATTCTGTTCAGCTTGTAATAGACCAGTCCCCTTTCGTCTGCAGGAAAGTTTATTTCTAGATGCGACGGGGATTCCCCTGGCAGAGACATCACGTACACTCTGCACGCATTTAAAAATCAACTTACAATTCATTCAGAAATCAACTTAGAATTTGATCAAAGATGTTCAAAAACCAACATGGATGCGTTCAAAATCATATGAGTAATCGATAGACCAATGGGCACTGGATGTTTGGCGCTTTGTGAAACAAGGTCTTTTTCCTCAATAATACTAATTTGCCCCCCCCCCCCCCTCCCCCCATGCATCACACATTGCAAAATCTAAAATACCATGGCATGATAAATCCACATCCTCAAGAACAATCATTCCAGTCATTTCAAACTTTCTTGCATGTTTATGTCATGCCTTTTTCATTGACAACATATACTGACACTTACTGTCAAGCTCCAAATTTCTTTTATGGTTTCTTGATGGGTGAATTTGATCTAACACTGACTATAAAAACATAATTTATTTAACTGGATATTACTACAGACCTAATGCAATGACTTTTTTAAATCACTAAAGATCCCAATTGGGGGATATTTTACATTTAAAATTTTTATTATTAGCTCAATGACTCAACAAAGCACAGCAGCCATTCTGACATCCACATGGCGATTGAATTAAGTAAACCATTATTATGCAGGTTCACATCTACTCTGGAGTACACTATCTTTTTAAAAATCTTAGAGTTATTTAGTTACATGTTCCATAGATCATTTGAATGATTCATTTATTAAGTGATGAGGAATGAGGCAGTTTACAGGATATCTACACACATTTAGTATTAACATTAATCAACACATTTGTTAGTCCTACCCATGCCACTACACTTCAAGCTAGGGCATTTCTTTTATTTTTATTTAAAGGCTTCAAGTTTTTAAACAGAAATCTGTCCATGGAATTGAAGGAGTTGTCCAGGAGAAATTATTTTATGTTAGGTTTAAAACTTGCTTTGCTACCTGGAAAGCATTTTATGTCATTGGACAACAGATAAAACATTTTTGTTACTGCATACAGAACTCCTTTCTGAACCACTGACAACTTTATTAATAGGTAATAAAGGTGATTCTTTTCTGTAGTGTTGTAGGTATGGACATCACTATTCTTCTTAAATTGTGGTGAATTATTTATGATTAATTTTTTTCCACCAATATATGTATTGTGGTGGTGCAGTTAAAAGGTCTATCTCCTTGAAGAGGTACCTACATAACATCTGTCGATGAACACTGCATATTATTCTTACTGTTTACTTTTGTGCAATTGATACATTCTTCCTAAGTGCTAAGTTACTCCAGAACATTATTCCATGTGAAATTTTTGAGTGGAAATATGAAAATATGTCAGGAGGTTGATTCATTTGTTTCTAAAATTAGCAATTATATGAAGAGCAAAAGTAACTGGACTTCACTGTTTGAGCAGTTCAGTAATATACTTCTTCCAGTTCATGTTTCTATCAATATGCACACCCAAAAATTGAATAGGAGTGGACTCAAAATGGAACCCTGTGGGACTCCCTTTGTAATTTCTACCGTGTCACTAAAATTTGCTACCTTTCCAACATTATTTGAGTTGTTCAGCACAACCTTTTGCATTACCTTTGTTAAGTATGGTTTGAATCAGTTGTGTGTAAAGCCATCAATTCCATAAAACTTAACTTTCTCAAAGATAGTAACATGTTCTCAGCAATTACAGATCTTACAAAGATCACAAAAAAATTATGGTTTATGGCTTGTAATATTTGGTGAGTGACAGTAGAACGATGTGCTAAGTAAATTCTTCCTACTAAACGTGAGGCTACACTTTCGTACATTACTTTTTCATATATTTCAGAAACAGACATCATTAAGTAAATTGGATGATGATTATTTAAGAGCTGCTTATTACCTCTATTACAAAGATATTTAACAGTTGCATATTTTCATCAGTCTGGAAAAATTCCCTGCACCAGTGATGCATACATGTATCACTATAGACATCACTTATTAATTTACAACAACTTTTCAGAACTGTATTTAAAATTCCATGAACACTGTACATCAGTGACACACTTATGAAAACAGTGTTTGGTGGGGAAGGACAGCATGTGAAGGGCTGCATACTCTTATCTGTCGCCAGGCAAGGTCTCTCGTATCACTGACACAGCTGATCTACACCTAAACCAACATTCTGCAAGCCACCTGATGGTGTGGGGCAGAGTTTACTTCTGGTATCACTATCTCATCTCCCCACACCCCTCCCCCCCCTCCATTCCTAGTGTCAACTGTCAATTACTGCATCATTCATCAATCCTCTGCTGGTCTTCCTGCAGTTACCGACAATCTTCTGATGTAGTTACCTTCTTATAGACAAGTGCATCATCTGCAAACAGCCTAGTGGAACTTCCAATGTTATCTGCTAAATAATTTATGTATACTGTAAACATTAATGGTCCTATCACATTTCATTAGGATACTTCTGAATTTATTTTTACATCTGTCCATTTTGGTCTATCAAGAGCAACATTTTGTGTTCTAGCTGCAAGAAAGCCTTGACTCCGGTGAGAAATTAAGTCCAGTACTTGGTAAACTCATATTTTTTCATTAAACAACAGTGGAGGGCTGTATTAAATGCTGTCCTGAATTTATGGAACATGGCATCCATCACTGTGGATCTCGTGGAGGAACAGAGCGAGCAGAGTTTTATAAGCTCTGTTTGTGAAATCCATGTTGGTTTTTATAGAGAAGATTTTCATTCTCCAGAAGTATTGTAATACATAAGCATAAAACATACTCCATCACTCTACAACAGATTGATGACAGAAATATAGGGCTATAATTATGTGTATCCATCCTATAACCATTCTTGAAAATGGGAATGATCCGAGTTTTTATCCAGTAGCTAGGTACCCTTTGTTGCTCCCGTGACGTATGACAAACAGCGGCCAGAAGTGGAGCAAGTTCTTTCACATGATCTCTGAGAGTGTTACTGTTATCTCCTCTGGCCCTGATACCTATCCACTAATAAGAGACTGTAGTTGCTTTTCTATTCCATAATCACTTATCTATTCCAGCTCCCACATTACAACGGCTTGTAAACCCTCTGTGTTGTTTAACATTCACTTCAACCTGTTACTCTTTGCAGCTTCACAATACAGATCAAATGTGAGATGCTGGCTGGGCGGAACTTACAAGAGTTGTTCTGCCTTTGAATGAGTTATATTTTCTGGAGCGGAAACTATGATGTTATTAACCAATATATCAGGAAGGTGATTTATTTATTCTCTTCCAAAAATCAGCTTAATTGAATGTCATACTTTTGTTGAGGTAGTGTAATGATTTCTTCACTCTTTTCAAAAATCAATCTCTCTCTCTCTCTCTCTCTCTCTCTCTCCAGCTGTATGAAATACTGTTACATTTCCTGCAGATTGGCTATTTCTAAACCTTCACTGTGTCATCCACCTGTTCCTCAATGCACATTAGCAATAGCTATTCCACTACTGAAAAGATTATCTCCTAAAATGAGTCAGATTCTGCAACGGGCACCAACATCAGATTATGAAAGATCTCTGTCGCATTGTCCACACGCTCATGGATCCAGTCTTGCATCCATTTTTGTGGCTATTGCTTGCATATTACTTTCTGTACAGGAAGGATTCACACATGGAAATGCTCACCGGAATGCAAGTAATTTACCAATAACATATAACACAGCAACAATTGAGGCTTATGAGCATATTGTGAGCTTTGTGGTGGCGAAGGGTCACAATGTGATGTGAAAGCAGATCCTCTGAAACTTGACCACATAGGCCAATGTTGGAGGAGACGTATAGACCACTGTGTGCACAGACATCTTCAAGGAGAAATGGTCAGGGACGTTCTTGAATGAAGTCTCTAAGAAACTGACTGTCAACACGTTTGTGAGGAGTGAGGGGATTAGACATATCACACTTGCTATGTGTGGAACATGAAATTATACAGCTATAGTTTGTAGTGTAAAGGTGATTGGTGAGCATTCTTCATTCACTGGCAAACCATAGCAATTCATCCTTTATGATTTCACCACTGAGACCACCCTTTCTGTAACCCTTCAGCACAGGTGAATCGGAGGGCTTAAAAAGTATGTCTTGTAGGCTTATGCAGATAGGTTTTGCCTGTATTAGCACCTTAACCTCAAATTTATGCAAATACTGTAACCACTTAAATTGCATTTTTCAGAGAGGTTTCACCTTGCCTTCATCATTCATCGTGGTTGTGACAAACGAGAGGGGGGAGGGGGGGAATCAGAGAGGGGGGGGGGGGGGGGGGGTGTGTGTGAAGGGTGTAGATTGCTCAGGTACCTACTCTACAGCCATACTGAGGATACACTTTCTGTTTTCAATCACTGTAGTGCTAAGGGTGATGGGTGAGTACTCTTAATTCACTGACAACCATAACAACTCCACCCTGCGCAATTTCATAACAGAGGCCATTCTCCTTGGAACTCGTGTAACCCCTGAAGTATAGGTCACAAGTTTTGTGAAACCAAGAAACTTAGCCAGGTTACAGAAAACTTAGGTCAGCTATGCATGGACTTTGAGAAGGAAGATCAGGTAATTATAGTTGGGGGAGCGGGAAACAGCTTGGCTATTAAGCCAAGATATAGTATTAGGAGTGAGCTGGATAAAATAGCAGCCAGAAACTGGGCACACAAATGTGGGGTTTGTGGAGGTCTTTCAGTGCTATGATCGGCCCTGGGTAAACACTGCTGTAAGGCGTCTTAACACAGAGCTGAACGGGATGCTCCACACACCAGCAAAATCTCACACAAGTATTGTTCCAGTTGATGCTATTGGTAGGTGGGGTTACACTACACATGGCCTGCACCTTAATAGGAAGGGGAAAGATAAGTTAGCTTCTCTATTAGCAGATACTGTAAGGGGGGCCGCAGTCACACAAGGGGTGATCCCTGTGGTTATTGGGACCAGACAGACAGGTTTTTTAGGTTAAAGCCAAATTCCAGATGGACAACAACCAAGGAAAATAGAAGAAAAGAAACATCATGCACAGCAAATAGGGATAAAGCTAACGGTAGTATTAGCTTACTTCACCAAAATGTCAGGGAAGTAAAAAATTAAGTAGGTGATCTGATAATGTGCTTATATGATCTCAAAAATAAGAATGAGATTGATATACTTTGTCTGTCTGAGCACCCTGTAACTGTGGGGTTGGAAAACGTCAGTATAAATGGGTATAATTTAGCATCTTACACTTGTAGATCTAGTATTCATAAAGGAGGAGATGCCATTTTCATAAAACAAGGGTATAAATACAGAACTGTTGAAGTAAGAAAATTTTGTGTTGATCAGCACTTCAAGGTTTGTGCATGTGAGCTTCCGCTAGATAATGTTGTGTTGATATTAGCAACAGTGTACAGGTCTCCACTTGGAGATTGGGAGCTATTCATAAAAAAGTTTGACTCCCTATTATGCTGTCTGTCAGACAAAAAGAAGAAGTTGTTAATCTGTGGTGATTTCTATGTTAACTTTCCAAGCAATTCTGATAGGAAAAGTGAACTAGAAGTGTTGTTAAGAACATATAACTTAGAATCAGTGATCAGTTTCCCTACACGTATAGCTCAGGACAGTAGTACTCTAACAGATAATGTATTTGCACAGCAAGAAGATGCTGAACAAAAACGTACTTTCACTGTGGTAAATGGATTATCAGACCATGATGCACAACTGATAAACTTACAAAACCTAACAAGGTGTACACCACATAAACCATTAAGTAAAAGTGTGAGAGTGCTCAACCCGGTATCTATAGATCTCTTCAGAGAAAGTTTAGGAAATGTAAACTGGGAAGATGTATATAATGAGCCAAATGCTAATAAATGCAGCATATTTCTTGATAAATTTATATCCCTTTTTGAACATTGTTTTCCAAAGAAAAGTACTAAATGTAACACCACAAACTTTTCAAAGAAACCTTGGATTACTACCAGTATTAAAGTATATTCAGAAAGAAAACTGTATGAGACAGCAAGAACTAGTAAAGATCCAGTAGTAGTTTTACACTATAAAAATTATTGTAACATACTAAGAAAAGTTGTAAGGAAATCAAGAAATATGTATGTTAGAGAAGAAATTAACAACTCCAGCAATAAAATCACATCAAGATGGAATGTTGTTAGAAGGGAGACAGGAAAAGTAACCACTGGGGTAGGTAGTATTACTGTTAAAGAGAATGAGACCATCTTAACCAACAGTACACAGGTAGCCAATGTATTTAACAATCACTTCTTAAGTGTACGAGTAAAAATTGGTGAGAATAGTTCAAAAGAAAAAGCCAGGCAGCACATGGAAGAGTCAGTTTTGAAAAGTTTTAGTCAGATTAAGTTTCACCTAACAACCTCTTGTGAAATAAGGAAAAATTATTAAATCTTTGAAAAATAAATGTTCTGTTGGAGTAGATGACATCTCTAACAAGTTATTAAAACAATGTGGAGCAATTACAGCTGATGTTTTGAGTCACATATGTAATGCATCACTGACTCAGGGTATTTTTCCAGACAGGTTAAAATATGCCATTGTCAGGCCTCTCTACAAAAAGGGGGAAACCACAGATGTCAATAATTACCGGCCAGTATCCTTGATTATAGTGTTTTCAAAAATCTTTGAGAAAGTATTGTACTCAAGAGTGGTTTCAGAAATGCTGTTCCACTGAGACAGCAATATACAATTTCACTGACTACATAATAGAGTCTTTAAATAGTAAAATGTCACCAGTAGGAATATTCTGTGACTTATCCAAAGCATTTGATTGTGTGAACCATGACATTATGTTCGAGAAATTACAATTTTATGGTATAAATGGAACAACATGTGAGTGGTTTAAGTCATATCTACAGAACAGGAAGCAAAAAGTCTCTTTATATGCTTCAAGTGATTCAAAGGAGTTTGCCACTTCATCTAACTAGGGTGAAATTACATTAGGTGTTCCACAAGGTTCAATCATGGGTCCCCTCTTGTTCTTGATATATGTGAATGACCTCCCTTCTTATGTGAAACAAGATGCTGAACCGACACTGTTTGCTGATGATACAAGCATAATTATTAACCCAGTAAAAGAAAGTTTGATAGAAAATGATACAAATAAGGTCTTTGGAAAAGTTGTTAATTGATTTTCTGCGAATGGCTTGCTTTGAGCTTTGAAAAAAACACAGTACATCCAATTTTCTACTACAAAAAGTATAATTCCTTCAATAAATATAACACATCAAAAGAAGTCGGTAGCCAGGGTAGAGCATACTAAGTTTTGGGTGTACAAATAGATGAGAATCTTAATTGGGAAAGTCACATTTTGGATCTCCTAAAGCGACTAGGCACAGCAACTTTTGCAATCAGAATAATTGCTAATTTTGAGGATGTAGAAATTAGTAAGCTAACATACTTCGCATACTTCCATTCTCTGATGTCATAACGAATAATATCCTGGGGCAACTGAACACTTAGCCAAAAGGTATTCACTGCCGAAAATAAAGTAGTTAGAATAATGTGTGGAGTTGATAGTCGCACATCTTGTAGGCATCTGTTTAAAATGTTAGGAATTCTTACAACTGCTTCACAGTACCTTTAATCAGTAATGAAATTTTTTTCTCAACAATATGGACCAGTTTAAAATCAACAGCGAAATTCATGAAACAAACTGAAATCATACCTCCTTGACAACTCCTCCTATACCATAGATGAATTCCTGAATATGAGCAAATAAATCTGGAGATATAATATATGGATTTTGTGTCATTTAAGGGGATGGGATAGATAATAGAAATATTTAGGTATAGCACTATAATGTAAAAAAACTTGTTTCCTGTACACATTTCTTGTGCATTTGACACGTTCACATCATAATGATTTTTCCGTGCTATTGATTAATGGAACACGTAACTAACTAACTAACACAGATGAATCACAGGGCTTGAAATGTGTGTCTGAATCAATTTAAAACTGGACATGGATTTTTAAAAGATGCAGCCTTACACATTCAATTATGCCATTTACACCAGCACTGTATGTGTGTGTCTGGATTGAGACACTTTTGCCCACATAACTGTTTTAATGAGTGTAGAAATAAATGTCAAACTGAAGCCAAGTAGATGCATTACCATTAAAAATCATTCTCACTTCATCATGTGGTTGCTATAATTTGTTAAATTTCCCCTCTTCATCAAACTTACAAGGTTGAATACAACATGTTGAACCCTACCCTGAAATTTTTCACACTAGAATAATACACCAAAAGAAATGACTATCAAATTTTTAGCTGCTAAGACAAACTGCAAGTAGTTTTTAAAAATGATGAATTTACTCATTTTTGTCACACGGACAACCACTTATAACAGTGGTTTGTACAGCCCTTCCTGCCTAGCAGACAAATGCATAGATTATCCATAACAGAGAGAATGTTATGTCATGTAGCATGAAGTACAAAGTGCAAACATGCAAATTTTAAGCACTTAAATCATACCAAAACTGTCTCAAATCATTAGTTTTTTGAAAAACTTGCACTTCATATTGACAGCTGAACTGTTGCAGATGTAATTGTTACACGAATTACTAGCAGAGGGGAAAAAAGACAAGAGAGTATATGATGTTACATGGCACACAACTTCCATCAATTGGGGGCTTTAATTTGTGAACATGAAATATTTTATAACATTTTTGTAGCACAGTTCTTAAGATAATCTTTTGCACAATGTATATTTTATGAACACTGTAACGTTTCCGTGTTTATTCCCTGCAGTCATCAGGAAAATGTAAAGAGAAGTGCTGGATGATGAAAACTAACATTTTCTTTTTCTAGGGGCCGAATTACACTGTTAGTTTGGGGTGGAATCCAAATTAGTCTTTTTGTTGTCATTCTAAAGATGGAGGGGTTGTTATGTTCAGGCCAAGTGCCGAACAAAAGCTATGAACTGTTTTTCTGCAACTGGTAAGAAGACATTTCGGATTTAATAACAAAGATCAAACTGAAATAAGTGCTGATAAAATGAACACCTCCACAAAGTATGACTTAACACATTCTTACGATACATATATATTTCAACATATTGAAACACAATTTAGTTTTTGTACTTAAGTAGCCTCTTTCCAAAGAACATAAAATGCTCTGCACAAAATATGAAAAAATATTAGTAAAATGCCATACAGGATGTGTAGGAAAATAAATAAATAAACATGAAACTTATGGGCTCAAAACACATTTACAATTTCTTCTAAAACATTCAAGGCAATTCCTGTCTGCAGGTGACATGAAGACAAGAAGATCTGTAACATCTGTCACTTTCTCTGATTTAATGCCACTATATGGGGCCTGATTCAAGTTTGGATTCCTTGTCAACCATATTTGGAATTGTATGTAATCTCAGTACAAGTTGTAGAACACAGCTAAGAACCAACCTTTGTGTATTTCATTTGGACATATTTCTGGATCTGGAATATATTTTTCTTTCTTCTTGGTTTTGCCCAGAATATAGGCTTCAACATTTCTGCCCAATTCTTTATAATGTCATGATCTATTACAAAATCAAAAGGTGATAGGTTAATATGACATTCAACCATGACCTCCAGATAAGGTTTAGCACTGCCAACAACTGCCCCCCCCCTTTTTTTTCTCTCTCCACGACAGATTTAAGGCGGCCAAAATTTCGGTCGCATTGATTGAATGAATGTCCTCTGACTGGAAAAATGTGGTCAATGTCTACATTAAAATTTCTGGTGAACCACATGCCAAACTGCACCATGTAAATGTTTTTGTTCAGTCCCCCACACACATTGGATAGGAAAATTATTGAGCTTATATTACTAGTCATCTCATTCATTAAGCAGTCAAACAGAAATAAAATAACAGAGTGAGGTCCTTTCTTAGCTTACCCTTCCATAAATCTGTACATGTAGGACAATCCATTGTTATCAATGTGAACATTAAAAATGTATCATCAGAGGAGGCATTTGTAAAACAGCATTGGCACATTTAATTTCGGAACTGGCAAATGTTTACCATAGTCAAATTCAACAACAACACAAGTATGATCATTCTTACTTTGCTTTAACACATCTTCTTGTATTCTGTTATACTGATCAACTTTGAATTGGTGCTGCAAACACACTGTTTGATAGGGGTCTTTAGGATCATTTGTTAACTTCTGCTTTCACTCTGTACAAAAGTTATAGACATCAATTTTTAGGTGGCTATATGTGTTAAGTGACTTGAAACAATGAAACTGAGTGAGATGGCGCAGTGGTTAGTGCATTTTACTCGCATTCGGGAGGATGATGGTTCAAACCTGCGTTCAGCCATCCAGATTTAGGTTTTCTGTGATTTCCTTAAATCACTCCTGGCAAATGCTAGGATGGTTCCTTTGAAAGGGCACAGCTGATTTCCTCATCCACACAATCCAAGAGCTGAGCTTGTGCTCTGTCCTTAATGACCTTGACATCAATGGAACATTAAACCGAATCTTCCTTCCCTCCATGAAGCAATGAAAATACATTTTGTAAGAGATTTTCAAATATTGTTTTGTATTTTCTTTGTAGTACTCCTGAAACAATTCACATAGATTTTTTATGTTAAGTTCAGTGTTTTCAAAATATTTCTGTTCAGATGTGTGTTGTGAGTAATGGCTTGTTTTGCTTGGAATCATGTTAAGAAGTGCCTTTAATAGATCAAACACATCACTGTCCAGCTTATGAGACCTACTGGTATATGAGCCTCTTCTTTACATAAAGGAACTGCCATTCGACACTTTCCCCCGAATAACACATATATACTTAACAGAAATTTGGTAAAAAGTCTGTATCATAGAGAGATCGACAAACTTCGACAGCTTCCCCTTCATTTACAATAACAGATTCCCATTTACACTGGCATGTGTTTTGGATTCACTGTCTTTATTTTTATTTTAGCTTTGCGTTTATTTAAACACTGACCTACAATTGCATCCTGCTACGTTTTACTGTGCGACTAAAAATAGTTTAACTTTTCTGCTTGAGCTTCAGAGATTATTTTCTTTAAACACTCCTTTAAAAAACATTTCTTTACTGCTTTGAAAGTCTTGCCAGCTACAGCTGTACCAGATCGTGAAGTATATTCTTTTCCGCTTTGTTGTTTTATTTTCTCTACCTCACGTTTCATACCCACTTTCTTATTCTAAAGCGTTTCACTTCTAATCATTTCTTCATCAGTATTTATTACATGAAACCCTAAAACAACGGTAGACACAGCTACAACAACTTACTTAACAATGTGCATAATACAATTCAATAATACGATGTATAATAATACAAATACAATATCCAACAATACAAGACATATAAAATAATGTAACAACTTGCAGAACTAATCATGGCACATTCCCAATGCCAAAAGTTGTTTGTGGGTATGACATTTCAAACAAATGAATAACTTCGGTCAGTACAACCACATCAAAACTAAAATGTCAGAGCTTCTAAATTACAATATGATGGTTTGTTATAACACACCTCCAGAAAAGAGGCCCAGGAGCCTGCAGGTCCTTTGTCAGTAGATTGCTTCAATCATTCTCTCTCATTTTTACAGATTTTACTAGGCTGATTACAAGATTTTTGCAACTAAACAGACAATTAAAAAAAAAAAAAAAAATTTGATGCTGACTTGCTTTGGGGTTCCTGAAGACACAGGTAAATCTGCAGAAACAGTAATCCACTGATATTTATCAATAGCATCGTTTTATATAAATGTGTCATAGCATCCATCGACTGCACCAGTCGATCTCTCTCTCTCTCTCTCTCTCTCTCTCTTCTTCAGGCTACAAATGTGCTGTATTTTTGTTATGGACTATAATTAGCACCACACTCATTTTTCGAACTACAATTTACGGAATTGTCAGAGTCATTTCTTCCAGGTTTTCACAATTTCTAAGGAAATGTCAACATCATTTGAATGAACATCCAAAATGTTAACCAATAAATAACACATATGTAGGTCTTCAGGAAAAGTAGGTGATTCTGATTACATACCACTTTCTTCATATTCCATCATTGCCCATATGGTGTGCAACATTAATTTGATTCCACATTACTTTGGAACTCTCACAAACACAGATGCTACATGAAGGAAACACAAAGAAAATTAATTTAGTTTTATCTCCATTGTTAACACCTAGCGATACTGCAAACACAACTGCTAATTATGATGGATATTAACCAAGTTGCAAATCTGAGCGAATAGTAACTGTGACCAATCGTGTCACAGGAACTATCAACAGAAACTGAAATTCACTTTACAAATTACGATTGTGTTCTGCTGCGTTATCTGTTTACCAACGTGCCATCACCCAAGGATATGTGCCTGCCGTGTTGTACATGCACTGTCTGATACAGCTACAGTAAGGAGTGTAAATTTCTCCAGCCACCGGAAAAGCTACAAAATTGGCAATTTTCAACAATTTATTTATTTCTCTTTTTTAGAACACTCTTGCAGTTTGTCTTGGTAGCTAAAATTTTGACGTTTGTTTCTTTCAGCATATTCTTCCTATATAAAATATTTCATGGGAGGTTTTGACTAGTCCGACTGGAACATTCCCTTGTTAGAGCATTCCTGGCTCCAGTCTGGGTGTCTGCCTTGTGAATTAATGCACCATGGTGGAGATCATACCTTCTCTGGTTCAGAGGCGGCTCTAGTTCGTCTTGCATGTGTTGCATTGATTTTCCATTTTAAGGCAGTATGGCCATACCTCTGGCATTTAAATCACCTTAGACAATTTGGGACAAAATGCCTTACTTTCAGTTAAATGAAGCCTGCCTTAAGACAATCTGGTAACACTGGTGTGCCCTATACCAGAACAACTAACTAATATGATGGAAACAAAAAATACCATTAATTTTAATGACTTTTCTGTTAAACGGACTATTCTAGGAACATTTCACACACAGTTACAATGATGCATATTTAATACATACTGTGCAGATAACTGCTGCTGTTGCTGATGCAGGTATCCTGTAGCACCTGATATGCTGAGTGAACCCTAAAATGAAACTTAAGTCAGTATCAACATTATACTACATAACACACTAAGCAATTATCAAATACTGAATGTTTTGTCAGTGCTAAAAAACTAGAAGCAGCAGTAGTAACAGCACATTAACCAAAAGTTAAAATCAATTAAATAATCATGCATTATTGCTTGACAATTCATACAGTGAACAGTTTTTCAAAATGTAGGTGTTAAATGTCCAATGGCCCGCTGTAGCTGTATTTGTTCCGGTCACTTATGGACCCATACAACTGGTTTTGCAAATCTAGTGTTTTTTTATTCCACAGAATGTAGGTTCCACGTATAAAGACAGGGAACAGTCAATCGGCAACCCACATAAGAACACAGGGGTTTATTCATTCAATTTCCTATAATGACTGTTCTCAAAAGTACATTAGGCAAATGGGTAGGAATTTCAAAATTCGCTTTAAAGAATTTCTCAACGTGAGCAGTTCGAAATCTGTGCTAGCTAACATCTTATGTAATAATCAACATTCTATTTCAGACCTCCATAACAATTTGGAGGTACTACACAAAGAGAAAAACAGCACTGTATTAAATATGCTTAATAAAATATATAGTAAAATCCATAAGACAGTCCCATGATGAGAATCTCAATAATCAAACGGAGTTAAGGCACCGAGCCTTATTGGCTACTTTTGACTATTTAAATTTTTTGAGTTAGGGGTCTCAACATCTAATCAGTTGGCTAACTTATTACAGCTTTTTTATGTTAACATTCATGTTTACTCCCGCTCCAGGTCGACTGGGAGGTCATCTGCTCCATTTAATGTCTAAACTGTTTTAAAGATTCAGAAATAAGTTCTGATGATTCAGGAATAAGCAGTTCATCTTAGCAACATTATTATATTTAGTATCATTCAGGCTCAGTTTTATGTAAAACAGGGAGCCAAGACTAATAGTTTGCATGGTGACCATGAGTCCTAAGCAGAGCACTAGCATTGCACTTTCTTATTTTCTGTGTTGCCAGTGTTAGTTCAATTTCCGTCACCATCTTGGTTCCCAGACGGCAGCCACAGCACAGGCTTAGACAACACACAGGACACTCATGGCTTATGTTGTCAGCTGCTATGTTGGTGGCAAATACACATGAGCATGTCTGCTTTTGACAAGTTTGACGAGCAGTATATGCTTCTTCCTTTTGGCCATTGGTGGCCCTACAATAACAGTTAAAACAATTTTAAGTAGATTTCAAGTTTACTAGTTTTCATCACTAGCTTTATTTTATTTTTCAGTCACCACAGGGCCCAGTACTTCGCTGCATAACATCTATGACGGGCATTTTTCTGCTTGACGTAGGCCGACAAGAGCAGATGTTAATCAGAAAAAGTACAGTTCATGACTTAACACACGTCAGTCCCGTTTTTGGCTGTTGATCCATGTCACATGGGGATAGTCCCCATCTATTTTTCATTTGCTTTACTTTTTCACCGTTTTTTAATTAGGGATCAGTTCTGATTTCTAATTATATTCCTTTGCTCTTGACATGATATTCATCACTGACAGTTTTTTTTTTAACAATTGATTATTGTTTTTTATCAATTGAGGAGGGCTGAAAACTTTACCTAGCCATACCAATTGTTACTCTGCAGCATTCTGTAACCTATGACATAGCATTTGTAAGTAACTTTCTTTTGGCACTAACTTGCAAACTGTATTTATTAAGTATATACAAATTCGTTTTTGTGCTACTTAAAAGTTGCGAAACCAGTTGTGTGGGTTTATAAGTGACCAGAACAAATACAGCTACAGCAGATCATTCGACACTTCATTCAGTTTCATTATAATAGTTTTAACACCCGTAATTAAAAAAAAAAAAAAAAACTGTTAACTCTATGAATTGTCAAGCAATCATGTACAACTATTTTAGCTGTGGTTGCCCCAGTTTTAAACTTATCTACAACAGAAAGACCCTTGCACAACTACAATGAGTACAGTAAAAATACTTACATAAAAATGAACAAATTATATCACATTTTAACTATTGCTTAAAACAACTACAAATGTAAAATGACACCATATTTTACAAGAATTAAACTCTAGTCTCACTTGTTTACATAAATATTGTATTCTTTTCTTCTTTCTAACAGGCACCAAAACAATTTTTTCAGAAACTTCTTTTGTCTTGGTTGTGTCTTGGTTCAATTTAGTACTCTTTTCATTCTAAAAATCAAACACCCAAGCTAACCCATGTTGAGTTTTAATTATTCATCATATATTTGTCAAGATGTTCTATTGCTTCACCATGACATACTTTTCAGTTATGATGTTAATAGCAATCAATAATTATTCTCTGTCTTCTAGCCTCTCGTAACAGACTTGCCTAGTAATTTGCAACAACATTGCCACCATCTATTTTTCCATCCACTGCTGAATAAACGTCTCTAATAAAATTTTCAACATGTCATAATTTTTGGCTGTACCTATCCTATGACACTGCTTATTTCTGTTGTGATCTGTTAATTTCTAATTAGATCGTCATCTGGAAGAATATAGCAGAGATTTTCCTTAATCCATGTTTTGTCAGTTTGTATCATTTCATACTGCTGTTTTCTACATTTTACTGTCATAGTAGCCATGATGACATTCTGGACTGCTGCGGTGTCTCTTACCCATTTCATCATCTTCCTGTTCCTTCTCAGTATTCTCAACATCCTGCAGTCCACTGTCCCATATGAAACATTCAATTATTACCATTATGTTACACTGACTGTTTCATAGGTGTAAATGAAATTACATATTAATACACGGAGTATACGTGGTCGAAAAAAAAAATCCCGGATTTTTCGGTTAAAAATACACTTTCTCCCGGATGAAAACACACTTTCTCCGTGTTAAGTAACAGCATACTTTTCCTCGGAACTGTAAAACTTATCAATCCTTTCAATGGTTGTGGTTTTATACATCGGTGTAGAATTTCCCGGCACTTTAGAATACAAAACTCACAGGGAAAAACATAGTTTTGGAAAGATGTCTGAAGTGCAGCAAGATGTACACTACATATTTTCGTATTACGAAAGTATAAATTCGAATTCCACCAACCACCGCATGTTACTTTCCGAAGAATTGAAATCAAGATTGCGATGCGCTTTTGTAATCTAATCGTAGCTCATGTCAAGTGATCTCACCAGCCGATGATAGCAGATATTCAGAGCATAGGACACGTGATGTAGTCAGCCAATAGCAACATCAGTAATAAGTAGCGCAAACACACAAATAGGGAAAGGTAACGGTTTAAATTACTATACATAGTGTTGCTACAAGAAAAGAAAAGCTTTCACGTATAATGTTGGTATCTAAGATTAACAATCTGCAAGAGAAGCTAAGCTTTCACACATAATGTTGATCTTTTTTGCGCGTATTACATCACACAAATGTGCCAGTAAAATTTTTAACGACGACATAAATGTCTGATCTTCTGGGCTCGAAAATATTCTAAATAGTCATCGTCAAAGATTTGCTTTTTGAATGATATTCAAACGCTCTGTGATTTAAAAAATTCATCGACCATTCGCTCACAGAGTTCATCTTGCGTAAAACGAAATTAACTTTGAAAGTAATGCTTTCCAAACAACCATTCGGAATATTTTCTTGCAACCTGTTAGGAATAGATTCCAGAACGAGATTTTCACTCTGCAGCGGAGTGTGCGCTGATATGAAACTTCCTGGCAGATTAAAACTGTGTGCCCGACCGAGACTCGAACTCGGGACCTTTGCCTTTCGCGGGCAAGTGCTCTACCAACTGAGCTACCGAAGCACGACTCACGCCCGGTACTCACAGCCTTACTTCTGCCAGTACCTCGTCTTCCCACCTTCCAAACTTTACAGAAGCTCTGTCGCAGGAGAGCTTCTGTAAAGTTTGGAAGGTAGGAAGACGAGGTACTGGCAGAAGTAAAGCTGTGAGTACCGGGTGTGAGTCGTGCTTCGGTAGCTCAGTTGGTAGAGCACTTGCCCGCGAAAGGCAAAGGTCCCGAGTTCAAGTCTCGGTCGGGCACACAGTTTTAATCAGCCAGGAAGTTTCAGGAATAGATTCAATTCAACAGTTGCCTGAGAGTGCCAGATAACCTGCATCGCCGTGCTTGCGCAGCTACGGTGACCCAGGAAGCCCGTACGTTCGTACATGTAAAACATTAAAAGATCTTACATTATGTAATAAAAGAAACAAGATATTAGAGATTATACTCCAAGAGCATGGGAATTTTTTGAACCATAATAAAATGCATCATTCGGCTTAAAGTGCACATTCGCATGTCCAGATTCAGACGTAAACTTTCTTTGAGTACCAGTATTATCTCATGTTTGGTTCTTTATTACGGCATAATCCCATACATGCTATAAGATGAAAATGTGAACTTGAACTGCAGCGAATAGCTGAAACTAGCCAGCAGTGTGGAATTAAACACTTCGTTCAAATAAATTGACTGCCTCAGCAGAAACAAACCGACAAAAATAACTTCATTGTTCTGCAAGGCGATTAACGCTTGACTGTCAGACAGGTGGAAACAAAATAAAATCTGAAACTAATTACATATTTTAGCCTTACGTAATTATGTGAATGTATTTTAATTCACTTGATAGCTCCCGGCCACAGAAATCTGATTTGTTTTCATTTGACGCGAGAGTAATAAACGAAGAGGAAACAGCAAAATCACTTAACGCAAACACACACATGTTCGAGGGAACGTAAGACATGTTATTTGGTCTTAAAGTGTGCCGAAGTGCAGTGCCTGCCTCTTCACACAGCATTCTTCCATTGCAGGTCTCTGTATTTCACTCTGTGGAATTCAAACATGTAATGTTTTGTAATGGGTGTCATCAAACTATATTCATGCCAGTGGAAATTAAAATGTCCTGTAGTACCTCTCCTGCTCCCAATCGGCCGCTTTGACATCCTGCCCCTCTTAAAAAAATCTCACAATTAATACAGGATGGGATTATTTGTAACCGGCAGAACAAGAACTCTTCAGAAAATCTGCAGTCTTTACTGCCTATTGGCTAATAACTTGCTGTTTTGTGTGACATAAAATTAAATATAGGATAAATAAAACAAGAGACAAGCAAAGCAGTAGAACACACTTCTTCGGGAAAGAATCTATTACCTCATCAAAGTTCATCAATGTTTTGCTATATCAAAAAACGAAATGTCGTTGTCTAATACTAGAAAAGCTGTTGATACAAATTGTACCGAAGACTGGTGTGGTTTCTCGATTTGATTATGTGTATTTTGTCACTGTCTGCTAGATAAAACGAAATAGGCCTGCCTAATATTGCAGCAATTGTTACACACACCAAATAAACGAGACTGTTTTGGCACAAATGGTCATTTTTATAACACGATAGAATATAATTCACGAAGTACCAATATCAAATGCCTATTAGGCCTACTACAACCAAGAAGTTTTGTTAGGAAATAGTTTCACATTTCATTCACACTCTCTAGCTTCTGAAGCACGAGATCGAAAAGTAGTAGTACGAAAATTTTATACAAATTTGGAATCGTCATATTCTTCCGTGATTTGTGAGAGTCCCCGTATATTCTCCTTCCACGTTCTAACAAACAATGTTGTCATCATTAATCCCGTAACTATTTCTGCCAGTGTCAAAACTTATTCTCTGGTTAACTTCACTAACCCCACCACAATCGCCGGTTTAGTTATCCCGCATTTATTTTCCGGTTAGGCATTATTACGTGTTCGTACAATGCGTTTTCTGTGCTACTCCCAGAATACAACTTTAGCGGCTGCTAGCCAGGGACTGTATTACTGGCCCTTAGAAGTGTAGCGCTCTGGACAAAAATTTTCTGTCACAATTTAATTTTCTTGGATACACGGAGGAGACAATACACAATCTTTGTTGCCTGTTATTCCCATTAGTTGTTTATTTCCACTCTGGCAGTCTGAATCTATGGAATTCGCTAATAGTTATAACAGCGCTGATCATTTGCAAACCCAGTCAACCACATAAACATCGACTGGCATTCACCCGTTTGGGTTTATTCTGCTCAGCTTGTATAGACCCGTCCCCTTTTGTCTTCAGCAAAGTTTATTTCTAGATGTGATGGGGATTCCCCTGGCAGAGACATCACGTATACTATGCATGCATTTAAAAATCAACTTACAATTCATTCAGAAATAGACTTAGAATTTGATCAAAGATGTTCAAAAACCAACAGGGATGCGATCAAAATCATACGAGTAATCGATAGACCAATGGGCGCTGGATGCTCTTTTTCCTCAATAATATTAATCTGCCCCCGCCCCCCCCCCCCCCCCCCCGAAGCTGCCGCCTGGGGCAGATACCCCGGTTTGTCCCCGACCCCTAGTTCCCGGCCTGTTTCTGTAGCCAGTAACAGGAGAAGGTACTACTCATACACAACTCAACTGCACATGCGCATAAGCTCGCTCGCAACCACTCAAATGAATCTAATGTAAACAGTTGTGACGTCACGCTCATCGGAGGCAATTTGTTGTTAAGAAACGTTGCATAGTCTTCCTAAAGCCTTTGACACATTTTGCTGTATGAGCACCGTGTATTGTTGTTGTGTATGGTGCATTTCCTTTGCAACTTCAGTTGCAATCAACACTATTATGGTGAGGTTCTGACTGCAGTTCATGAACAAGTGAGGAAACGGAGATCTGATTTGTGGTACAACAAGTCCTGGATGTGTTACCAAGACAATGTACTTTGTCTGTAAAGGCACACTTTGTTCGACCACCCAACCTGGGGTGCTCAATCCCCCCCCCCCTCCCCCCCCCCCCCGCTCACAATTTCCTAAGGTCAAATCTGCGCTTAAGGAGCAAGATTTGACTGTGTGGAAATGGTGAATGCAAATGTGACAGAGATTCCCAGCAAGCTGACAGAAGCAGACCTCCAGCATTACTTTGAATAATGGAAAATTCATGTGGAGCATTGCAGGAATCTGAAAGAGAGTACACTGAAGGTTATAAATTTTGTAATGTAACTGGGGATCAACAAAATGTTCTGTAGCATCAGTCTGGTAATTTAACTCCATATCTCTTACACTTTCATGCATAGCTACATCTAGGAATATGAAAAATTAATGTAAATGGTAATCCAAAATAGACAGTTTTTAACATATGCATGTATGCCCTGCAAACCACAGTGAAGTGTATGTTAAAGGGTACTTCCTGGTGTAGCACATTTCAGGGATTATTCTTGTTCTATTTCGGCATGGAGTCCAGGAAGAACAATTACACAGATGTCTCTGTGCATGCTGTAGTTAGTCTCGTTTTGTCTCCATGGTTCCTATGTTAGTGATACTTAGGGGGTTTAGTATATTCCAAGGCTCCTCACTCAATTCTTGTCTTTGAAACTTTTTGAATAAGCTGTCTTGGATTAGTTGACACAGCATCTGCTAGTTTAGGTTTTTCATTATTTTTTAAATGCTCTCTCATTGGTGACACACGCTGTGACCATTCATGGTGCCCATCTTTCTATACCTTAAATAGACCCAATTGTCCTATATGGTAAAGGTCCCATACACTTCTGTAATATTCTGTGCAAGTGTTGTGCAAGCAATCTCCTTTGTATATCAGCTGCATGTCCCAGACAGTATCCTACAAATGGATCTAAATCTGCCACCTGCTTCGCCCATGATCGAATCTATGTTACCTATACATTTCATACCATTATAAATTGTTACAGCCAGGTATACACAAGAGATATCACAGTCATAGGATACCAGGGTTTCTATTTAGTGAAGGACAAAGTTTTACATTTCTGAACATCTAAAGTAAGTTTCTAATCTTTCCACTACTTTGAAATCTCATCACAATCTGATTTAATATTTGTTCAGCTTTTTTCAGACAGTATTCCATATACACTGAAATATTTATTGAGATTGGGACAGTTAGTGTGCATGTCAGAAGATGCTCCACATTCTAGTATTTGCCACAATCACATCTGTTGCCATACTCGATTAGACTTGCCTTCAATGGAGCTACAAGCTTTCTGGTGCTTTTCAGGCTCCTCCAAATCTTACATCTCAAGTTGTTGTCACTCGGTATCTCCCATAGTCGAGGGTAGTAATTCCACGGTTTGGTGAGGTCTTTGTTCAGAAATCTCTTGCAGGATTAAGTCTGCCAGGTATACAGAAAGCTCCATAAGAAATGGCATTTATTAATAAGGGTATGCTTAACCCTTTTGCTTCTACAGATGTGCTCTCATTGAGAGCAGAATGGTATTGCATTCCATTCTCATTGGTTTTTATACCCAGCAGGTGGCCAGGTGAGATGCACCCATTCATGAGGTTGCCTCCATACCCGTACACGTCTATATGCTCAACACAATTTTAAACAAGACTCGTCTGACCAGACAACATGTTTTCAATCATCAACAATAAAATGTTAGTGCTGACAGGCCCAGGCAAGGCATAAACCCTTGTGTTGCGCAGTTAAAGGGAACACAAGTGGGCCTACAGCTCCGAATGCCCATATCGATGATGCTTCATTGAATGGTTCACACACTGACACTTGTTGAGGGCCCAGTATTGAAATCTGCTGCGATTTGCAGAAGGGTTGCACTTCTGTCATGTTGAACGATTCTCTTCAACCGTCACTGGTCCCATTCTAGCAGGATCTTTTTCCGGCCGCAGCAATGACGGAGATTTGATTTTTATCGGATTCCTGATATTCATGGTACACTCGCGAAATTGCTGTACTGAAAAATCCCCACTTCATCGCTACCTCGAAGATGCTGTATCCCATCGCTCGTGCGCCGACTAAAACACTACGTTCAAACTTAGTTAAATCTTGATAACCTGCCATTGTAGCAGCAGTAACTGATCAAACTGCAACAGACACTACTTGTCTTATACAGGCATTGCCGACCACAGAACCATACTCTGCCTGTTTAGATATCTCTGTATTTGAATATGCACAGTTGTAACAGTTTCTTTGTCACTTCAGTGTAGATATCTGAATCATTTGCAAACATTCTGAAGTTACTATTAATATTGTCTGTCAGATTAGTAACATAAAAAATGAACAACAAGCTTCCCATGGCGCTGCAATGAAACTACTTCTAAATTGGTCAACAGCCCTCCCAACATCCTCCATCCTGCCTATCAGGAAGTTCACAGTCCAATCACAACTTCCACATGATAGCCAATGTGATTGTATTTCCAGTAGTGCATATAGGTGCAATATTGGGTCAAATGCTTTTCGAAAGTCAAGAAAAATTTCCTCTACTTGACTGCCTTGATCCATGGCTTTCAGGTTCTCACATTACAGAAGCACAAGTTGTATTCCACATGACAGATGTTTCCAAAATACGTGTTGGTTAGTATGGAGAAAGTCATTCTGTTTGAGATACATCATTATGTTTGATATCAGAATATTTTTCTAACATTCTACAGCAAACAGATGTCAAAGGTACTGGACTGTAGTTTTGTAGATCACTTCTGCTAAACTGAATACCAACGAGTGATCTACAGTATATTATGGTTAAAAGAGAAGCTAACTTTGCCACAAATTCTGTATAGAACCTAATAGGAATTCCACTTCAAGCTGGAGGTTTGATTTTAGCCATTGCAAGTGTTACTCAATGCCAGTAACACTAAAATCTTTATCAATCACATCTGCATTAGAGCAAGAATTAAAATGGGGCATTATTCCTACAAGTTTCTCTGTGAACAAACATTAAAATGGGATTTCATATTTCAGGTTTTGCTTTGCCACCCTCAATTTAAGTTCCTGTGTCAATTAATGAGTGTATGTACACCAACTTTGATGCCAATGACAGCCTTTAAGCATGACCAGAATTTCATTTGGTTTTGTGAGATGCCTTTGGATACAATTCTACTACTGCAGTCATTCATGTCTTTATACATTGTCTTTGTGACAGCCAGACGTGTCATTTAGCATTTCTCCACTCATAGCCTTATGTTTTATTTTACTCATATTGTGCTGTAATTGACACTGTATCCCTTGGATGCTCCATTCCATCATTAACTGTTCTAATAGATACTGCATAATCAATTGTTCTTTTGAACTGAGTCACAGTTCTTCTATATGCTCCAGTCAAGAGAGAAATGTTTCTAGTTCCTTGTTGAGATATGATACTACTGCTTCTTTCTCCAGTTTGCTCACATACTAACCTTTCTACTTGTTTTAATTGCCCTTTGTATTTGGGTAATAACTATTGCTACAAATAACTCGTGGTCAATGGCCCAGTTTAAAACTGGTGTTTTCAAAGCCATCAGGTCTATTTGTTGCTATTAGATCCAATATATTTTCATCAAGAGTGGGCTTCGTGACTACCTGTTCTAGGTATCAGACTAGGCTTTTAGTACCGCTTGATAGCATCTCTTGTCATGTCCACCTCTCACAAAACTTTATTATTACAATTGATTGTTGAATGATTATGATTGCCTCCAATGATGACAGTATGATTGGGGAACATACATACTAGTGAACTAAGGTTTTCTGTTTTATCTAGGTGGGATAGTGATTGTCAATAGAGAGATGAAATTATAAGTTTATGCCCACCTTGACACTGAGTACTGCTAAAACAATCTTGAATGCAACTTCATTTACATTCCTTTTCATGTACGGAGATCAAAGCTGTTCAGCCCAAAATTGTGTGACATCAAATGCTTCCTTGCTTCCCTACCATAATTCATCAAGGGTATATTTATTGGGATTGGGACAGTTAGTGTGCATGTCAGAAGATGCTCCACATTCTAGTATTTGCCACAATCACATCTGTTGCCATACTTGATTAGACTTGCCTTCAATGGAGCTACAAGCTTTCTGGTGCTTTTCAGGCTCCTCCAAATCTTACATCTCAAGTTGTTGTCACTGGGTATCTCCCATAGTCGAGGGTAGTAATTCCAAGGTTTGGTGAGGTCTTTGATCAGAAATCTCTTGCAGGATTAAGTCTGCCAGGTATACAGAAAGCTCCATAAGAAATGGCATTTATTAATAAAGGTATGCTTAACCCTTTTGCTTCTACAGATGAGCTCTCATTGAGAGCAGAATGGTATTGCATTCCATTCTCATTGGTTTTTATACCCAGCAGATGGCCAGGTGAGATGCACCCATTCCCGTCCTGATGCATTGGGAATCAAGTGGTCATAACAATCATATTTAATAAACAGTTAAAGATATCAAAAAGCAGGTCTTTGCTAATAATAGCAAACAAAGAGACAAATATGTTGTATACCTAATGTGCATTCATGTCCAAAGGAACACTGCTTCATACTTCTGAACAACATAGGCACTGCAATATCATATTTATCTGCCAACACTGGGCAAACGACTTTCAATTAAAATGTCTCCCCTGTACAAGAATATACAAAATGGATGTAGGAGTTCAGTTTGTAGACCCATGCTTGATGACAAATGGAAGTCTGGGGCTGACTGTGTAGCGTGTCTAACAACAGCATCACAATCAGAGGACTAACTACAAACGCAATCATTAAGAAATGAGCAACGAGTGTGAACATGTTCGTTGGTTGGTTGGTTGTGGGGGAGAGAGGACCAAAGAGTGAGGTCATCGGTCCCACAATCTATGGTGTCAGAAACTAAGGGAGGAACAACACCAAAACGCAGTCCAGTAGATGCGAAGGAAAAATGAGAAAACAAAGGGGCATAAGGAACATCAGGTGGCAGGAAGAGTGGGGAGGAGGGGGAAAGGTGGGAAGGGGAAAAAGCAGGGGCAACCCAGAGGCACTACACGTGACGGGGTGCCGGCACTGTCACCGGCACATCCCAATCCCCATGCTGTACCATGGTCACGGCACAGCGTGAACAACACTAGGGTAAGAAGTGACAAGAAAGGGTGGGTCAAATGGCACAAGAATCAGACAAAATGTCTGGCAAGCTCAATGGTCTCCCAAATCAACACCAATGATAAACAAGGGATTCAAATAAGGGAAGGAAATTCCGGTACTTAAATCTAGGAGGACAAATCACTTCCACAAAGAAAACTGAGGATGGACGTAACCATACAAGGGTCATCCGCTAGCACCCCTAACAAGGAGTGCGGGAGGAAATATTTAGTGCAAAGGGCCAAAAGGTGAGGAAGTCCAGTCAAATATGGATCACCATCAGGGGAGGGGGACCGCAACAAAAAAAGTGCAGACTGCTCTTTATAGTGCAAAAAATGATTGGTGAACAAGGTATGCCTGATATGGAGATGGTTGATTTCTCCTGGGAGAGGTGGTAGGAAGAATGTCACCTGGCAGGAGTCTGGTTAATCGCATGAAGACTAGGCCCACAACTGAACAAAGAGGAATTTGTGTGAAGGTATAAATCCACTCTGAGAAGGGTCACACACAATAAGGGTGGTAGGAAACCCCCCTCCCCACACTCAGCCAGACAAACAGTAAACTCGTTACCCGGGATACCAACACTGCCAGGAACTTAAAAGAAATCAGTTGAACAAGCATCACAGCCAAGTTGAGAAAAATGGTTGTGGGTGAGAGGGACCAAGGCATTGAGGGGAAAAACACCAGGTGATAGTCTGAAGGCCACTCATCGAATCCATATGTAACAAAAGCTGGGTGAGGGAGAACCATTTAATACAGCAGAAAACCTGCTAAATGGCCATCAGTTCATAGTAAACACCCCACATGTGGCAGGCACGAGACGGTGTTCCATGCCAACAGAAGACATGAAGGCATATTCCACATGACTGGTGGATTTACAGCCATCGGCATAAAAAACAGTAGCATCCCAAAACTCTCGTAAAAGCGGGCAGAATGAACTGCAGAACACTACCAGAGCAATGGAGGCTTTTGGCCCTGGGAGAAATCCAGCTGAATACAGGGACGAGGAACTAACCAGGGGGGTCGGGGGGGGGGGGGGGGCCGAAGGGGGGGTAGGGAGAACATGGGGAACAGGACAATGAAGGAAGATGGAAACTGCAGTGAAGAGAGACAAGGCGGAGCCCAATCGGTAAACCCACGCGAGGATGACTGATGGAAACTGCAGTGAAGAGAGACAAGGCGGAGCCCAATCGGTAAACCCACCCGAGGGTGACCAGCAGGCAGGTGATATCCCAGAGCCAGGAAAAGAATAGAATATGAGAGGTGAGCAGGGAAAGAGCAGACAGCAATAGCACAGGAAACCAGGAGCTGGGACCTCTGAACTGAAAGGGGGAGGGGACCCAGTGGCAACCAGAAGACTATCAACAGAGCTAGTGCAAAATGAGCTGGTCACCAAACAGATACCACGATGGTGGATCAGGTCCAAGAGGAGCAGTGTGGAAGAATCAGATGAGCCATAAACTTTACAATCATAGTCCAGATGGGAAAGAACTAAGGCCCAATAAAGGTGGAGGGAAGTCTAATGTTCCACACCCCAACAGGTGTGGGCAAGGAACTGAATGACATTGAGTATTTGGCAACAGCCAATCTTCAGAAGGTGGATATGGGGGCAACAACGTAAGCTAGTTGTCAAAAAGAAACCCCAAGAAATGGAACTGAGGTACCACTGCCAAGCATTGGGTGTCAAGGCAGAGCTCCGGATTGAGATGGACAGGCTCAAGCTACTCATGCCACCAAATCATCATCCATCACAAGGATGGGCCAATATTCATAAACAAGAAACAGACTGAGCAGCAAGATCTGGAATGGAGAGAGAGTGGGCAACCTTGGAGCACACGTTGAAGAGAGGCAGCAGGCTTTAGGTCTGGAAGATGCCAGAGGAAATGGTCCCATTAGGTGGCCCCATCATCACTGGCAGATGATGATGAAGAAGGGGAACACTTCTCCGGTTGGATAGGGTGGCGGGATGTAAACACCAATAAACCATAACCCTGACCTTGCCGAGAGGGGGGGGGGGGGGGGGGTATCTCCCTCAAATGCAAGAATAAAGGCAGCAGTATCAATGATCAATGCAATTATTCTCATGACCTTTCTGAACATGCCGTGCCAAACAAAGCGAATGCCTAGATGTTCCAGTTTGGCTCGGAGTTCCTCACCAGTTTGAAGGATGAAAAATTACATCCTGAATCATATTCAAAGATAGGTGAGCGATAATGGACACCGGGATGCTGCCAAGATGGTCAAAGGCACTAAGGACCACAGACTGGGCAGCAGAAGACATTTTGATAAACAGTGAACCAAACTGCATCATCTTACTCAAAGAATACACTTCACTGAACCTGTCTACGATAGTTTCTACGAAAAATAATGGCTTGATGGTGGTGAAAGTGTCACTGTTACTCCTGGTGCAGACCAGGTAGTGGTGAAATGATTGCACTGCAAGCTGGCTAGTATGGCCCTCCTCCCAGAGGGTAGTCAGAGAAGGGAAGATTGCAGGGTCATAAGAAGCAGCATAAGGGGAAGCATTCCCAACTAAAGAGATGGTCATTGAGGAATGGTCAGTTTTTTGGAGCTTTGTGTGTTTCTGGCATGGCAACCACTGCCAGGAGTTCTGATGCTCCAGAATGACAAGAAACCACACCTAGGCATATATAGGAAGGTAGCAGCTCAGGTATCAGAAGTGTGATTCCTGTGTTGTCAGGGGTCTCAATCAGAAGGGTGCATAACAACTCCACAACACAGACTGGCTACAGTACTGGCTATGTAGCATTAAGATGATAACACTGTTGAGTAAAAGATGAAATAGGGATAAGGCCACACACACCAAAGATGCTAAGTAAGATGTTCTTTCTCAGTTGGATCACACTACTGAGACAGAATTTAGAAGAGGAGGACAATCCGAAACAGTGACCAAAAACACTGAACAGAAAAGATGAAAAGAAATCAAAAGGATCAGAAACCGGAATCTCACAAAAGAGCCTTGAGTCCCCTCAGGGGAGTGTGAACAGGAAGGTAATCTAAACCACTGAGTATTGACTGGTCTTGACACAAGAACTAGCTCATATTACAACAAAAAGTATTTGTTTCTGAACATATACTTCTGGATACCTTTTTTACTATCCTGCTTTATGGCCTTGTGGGCAGAGCTTTGTTTTGCATTAGATCTCTTCACATTCAGTTTCACTGTCTCATATAATCTGATCATTTTCACAACTGCCATTAGCATATGAGGTGGCATCCATTCACTGTAATGTACCTATTGGACGTTACTTGTTGAGGTACCAGTGAATTAGAATAAATGTACAAGCAATCATGTCTAGTTCATTTAGAGTAAAATATGCATAGGTATCAGAAGAGCTCTCCAAAACACTACATTTTGCTAAAGCTCAGAGAACTGTAGCAATATATAAGATGATTTATGATATAACTCCACAACACAGACTGGCTACAGTACTGGCTATGTAGCATTAAGATGATAACACTGTTGAGTAAAAGATGACCCAGAAGAAAGCCACTGTAAGTGTGGCCCAAATACTAGTTTCTCCAGAATAATGTTTTTCATTATGGCATGGTACGGAATTCAAAAAACTTTTGTGTCAAATGATCTATGATGTAGTCAGGTCATTCATTCATGATCACCAGCAGAAGAAATAAGGCAGGAAATAAACAGGTTCATCAGCATGTCAATGATGTTGAAAACACATACAACAATGCATGAATAAAAAACACTTCGCACTCTGCATGAAGATGAAGACAATAAATCAAAATACTGCAGGATGACTAGGTACAGAAAGATTTTGTGAAACCCATGCTGTCATCAGTAATAAGCAAGACCATTGTTGTTCTAAAAATACAGGGACTTTAGATACGAACAGGCAAAATAATTACTACCGACGTACTACCTCCTCCTCGTGTCTGGGCTTGGGAAAGTATTAATGGCAACAATAAATGCTATCAGCTCATCAACAGACTGGTCAAATATATGGCATAATTACTAAGACAGTTCGGCACTGGATCAATCACATGAAGAATGTTGAAGACGTTTTGATATAGCAAGAATCTCTTGATGAGTATCAATGTAATAGTGTGATTAACCCAGGTGCCTCTCAGAGAGTTCTGGCATCATTAGTGCAACATTTTAAGACACACATAGTGAGACTTCTGGTAAGCTATCACACTCGCCTTCAGTATGGTGTATGGAAGACTGATCAAGTGGACTGTGTACCTAACGTGCTTCACATAAGATGCAAAAAATAAGGCTTCTTTTAGTACTATGGAATCGACATCTACATTTATACTCAGCGAGGCACACAACGGTGTGTGGCGGAGGGCACTTTATGTGCCACTGACATTACCTCCCTTTCCTGTTCCGGTCACATATGGCTCGCGGGAAGAACGACTGCCAGAAAGCCTCCATGCGCGCTTGACTCTCTCTAATTTTACATTTGTGATTTCCTCGGGAGGTACAAGTAGGGGGAAGCAATATATTTGATACCTCATTCAGAAACGCACCCTCTCGAAACCTGGACAGCAACCAACACCGGGATGCAGAGCACCTCTCTTGCAGAGTCTGCCACTTGAGTTTGCTAAACATCTCCGTAGCGCTATCATGCTTACCAAATAACCCTGTGACGAAATGCGCCGCTCTTCTTTGGATCTTCTCTATCTCCTCTGTCAACCCGACCTGGTACGGATCCCAAACTGATGAGCAATACTCTAGTATAGGTCGAACGAGTGATTTGTACGCCACCTACTTTGTTGATGGTTTACATTTTCTAAGGACTCTCCCAATGAATCTCAACCTGGCACCCACCTTACCAACAATTAATTTTATATGATCATTCCACTTCAAATCGTTCTGTATGCATACTCCCAGATATTTTACAGAAGTAACTGCTACCAGTGTTTGTTCCGCTATCATATAATCATAAATAAAGGATCCTTCTTTCTATGTATTCACAATACATTACGTTTGTCTATGTTAAGGGTCAGTTGCCACTCCCTGCACCAAGTGTTTATTCGCTGCAGATCTTCCTGCATTTCGCTGCAATTTTCTACTGCTGCAACTTCTCTGTATACTACAGCATCATTCGCAAAAAGCCGCATGGAACTTCCGACACTATCTACTAGGTCATTTGTATATATTGTAAAAAGCAATGGTCCCGTAACACTCCCCTGTGGCACGCCAGAGGTTACTTTAACGTCTGTAGACGTCTATCCATTGAGAACAACATGCTGTGTTCTGTTTGCTAAAAACTCTTCAATCCAGCCACACAGCTGGTCTGATAATCCGTAGGCTCTTACTTTGATTATCAGGCGACAGTGCGGAACTGTATCGAACACCTTCCAGAAGGCAAGGATAATGGCATCTACCTGGGAGCCTGTATCTAATTATTTTCTGGGTCTCATGAACAAATAAAGCGAGTTGGGTCTCACACGATTGCTGTTTATGGAATACATGTTGATTCCTACAGAGTAGATTCTGGGTTTCCAAAAATGACATGATACGGAAGCAAAAAACATGTTCTAAAAATTCTACAACAGATCGAGGCCTATAGTTTTGCGCATCTGCTCGACGACCCTGCTTGAAAACTGGAACTACCTGTGCTCTTTTCCAGTCATTTGAAACCTTCTGTTCCTCTAGAGACTTGCGGTACACGGCTGTTAGAAGGGGGCAAGTTCTTTTGTGTACTCTGTGTAGAATCGAATTGGTATCCCTTCAGGTTCAGTGGACTTTCCTCTGTTGAGTGATTTCAGTTGCTTTTCTATTCATTGGACACTTCTTTCGATGTCAGCCATCTTTTCGTTCGTGCGAGGGTTTAGAGAAGGAACTGCAGTGCGGTCTTCCTCTGTGAAACAGCTTTGGAAAAAGGTGTTTAGTATTTCAGCTTTATGCGTGTCATCCTGTTTCAATGCCATTATCATCCCAGAGTGTCTGGATATGCTGTTTCGATTCACTTACTGATTTAATGTAAGACCAGAACTTCCTAGGATTTTCTGTCAAGTTGGTACATAGAATTTTACTTTTGAATTCACTGAATGCTTCACGCGCAGCCCTCCTTACGCTAACTTTGACATCGTTTAGCTTCTGTTTGTCTGAGAGGTTTTGGCTGCATTTAAATTTGCAGTGAAGCTCTGTTTGCTTTCGCAGTAGTTTCCTAACTTTGTTGTTGAACCACCGTGGGTTTTTCCCATCCCTCACAGTTTTATTCGGCACGTCCCTGTCTAAAACGCATTTTACGATTGCCTTGAACTTTTTTCAGAAACACTCAACATTGCCAGTGTCGGAACAGAAATTTTCGTTTTGCTCTGTTAGGTAGTCTGAAATCTGCCTCCTATTACTCTTGCTATACAGATAAACCTTCCTCCCTTTTTTTATATTCCTATTTACTTCCATTTTCGGGGATGCTGCAACGGCCTTATGATCACTGATTCCCTGTTCTGCGCTTACAGAGTTGAAAAGTTCAGGTCTGTTTGTTATCAGTAGGTCCAAGATGGTATCTCCACGAGTCGGTTCTCTGTTTAATTCCTCGAGATAATTTTCGAATAGTGCACTCAGTATAATGTCACTCGATGCTCTGTCCCTACCACCCATCCTAAACATCTGAGTGTCCCAGTCTATATCTGGTAAATTGAAATCTCCACCTCAGACTATAACATGCTGAGGAAATTTAGGTGAAATGTATTCCAGATTTTCTCTCAGTTGTTCTGCCACTAATGCTGCTGAGACAGGAGGTCGGTAAAAGGAGCCAATTATTAACCTAGCTCAGATGTTGAGCATAAACTCCACCCATAACAATTCACAGGAACTATCCACTTCTACTTCACTACAGGATAAACTACTACTAACAGCGACAAACACGCCACCACCGGTTGCATGCAATCTATCCTTTCTACACACTGTCTGTGCCTTTGTAAAAATTTCGGCAGAATTTATCTCTGGCTTCAGCCAGCTTTCCGTACCTATAACGATTTCAGCTTCGGTGCTTTCTATCAGTGCTTGAAGTTCCGGTACTTTACCAACGCAGCTTCGACAGTATACAATTACAATACCGATTGCTGCTTGGTCCCCAGATGTCCTGACTTTGCCCCGCACCCTGTGAGGCTGTCGCCCTTTCTGTACTTCCCCAAGGCCATCTAACCTTAAAAAACCGCCCAGTCCACGCCACACAACCCCTATTACCCGTGTAGTCGCCTGCTGTGTGTAGTGGACTCCTGACCTATCCAGAGGAACCCGAAACCCCACCACCCTGTGGCGCAAGTCGAGGAATCTGCAGCCCACACGGTCGCAGAACCGTCTCAGCCTCTGATTCAGACCTTCCACTCGGCTCTGTACCAAAGGTCCACAGTCAGTCCTGTCGACGATGCTGCAGATGGTGAGCTCTGCTTTCATCCTGCTAGCGAGCCTGGCACTCTTCACCAAATCAGATAGCTGCCATAAGCCAGAGAGGATTTCCTCCGATCCATAGCAACACACATCACTGGTGCCGACATGAGCGACCACCTGCAGATGGGTGCACCCTGTACCCTTCACGGCATCTGGAAGGACCATTTCCACACCTGTAATGACTCCCCCCGGTATGCACACCGAGTGAACATTGGTTTTCTTCCCCTCTCTTGCAGCCACATCCCTAAGGGGCCCCATTACGCACCTGATGTTGGAGGTACCAACTACCAGTAAGCTCACCCTCTGTGGCCACCCAGATCTTGCAGACTGAGGGGCAACCTCTGGAACAGGACAAGCAGCCATGTCCGGCCGAAGATCAGTATCAGCCGAAGACAGAGCCTCAAACCGGTTCATCAGACAAACTGGAGAGACCTTCCGTTCAGCCCTCCGGAATGTCTTCCGCCCCCTGCCACACCTCGAGACGACCTCCCACTCTACCACGGGTGAGGGGTCAGCCTCAATGCAGGCAGTATCCCGGGCAGCCACAGCGGTAGTCCGATTGGGGGATGCGTGGGACGAGCTGACTGTCCCCCGACAAACCCCGCATCCGGACTCCCACAGTGATGACCATTGGGAACAGTCTCAAGCTGTGTGACCGAAGCCAACACTGCCTGAAGCTGGGAGCAAAGGGATGCCAACTCAGCCCGCATCCGAACACAGCAGTCGCAGTCCCTATCCATGCTAAATACTGTTTTGCAAAGAACGTCTGAACTAATCTACAGAGAGCACAAACAATTCGACACAACATTTAAACAGTATTAAAATACAAGCTTGCCCAGTAAATGCAGTAATGATGCTACTTGTACACTGCTCGGCGGCAGAAGGTAACTGTACTGTCAGTAACACACGAAAACTATTTGAAAGAAATAAACAAAGGACAGACGACTACGCAACTTTACACGTCACAGATATTAAAATGCAAATCTGCCCCTGCTAAATACGAAAATCATTTGATGGATTTAACTGAACAAGAGCGCTAAGAACACTCAAACAAATTTTCAACTTGACTACTACGCTTATATGAACGCTAAATAAGCTACTTGCGCACTGATGACACACTGCTCGGCAGCAGAAGGCTAACTGCACTGTCAGTAACGTACAAAGAATCATTTGTCGTAAAGTATTTGTATGCAACTGTTTTTTGTACTTTGAACTTTATCCTTATGCTGTGAAAAGTTTCGTTCACATAAATCAACTCAGATGTTTGGAAGAGTAATTTGCCAAAGACATGTTCTCATGCTCCACTTGGAGATGCGATGTATATGGCCTGACCCAAAACACATGAGGCCGATATGGCAGCTTTGAAATAGTCCCCAAATATATAGAAGTAGTGGTATTCACCTTCAAAATAGGACCCATTTGAGTCCATACAACTCTGTTCATTCCTACCATTGCTGAAAATGCTTCTACTGCGTGTTTTCCATGAGGCTGTGCAGGATCTCATCTTTGACAAATCAATACTACAGCTTCTAGATTGCACATATTTTACATATCTAGATTGCACATATTTTTACATACCTAGATTGCACATATTTTTACATACCTATGTTGATACAAGAACAGTCAATATGTCTTGTTATAAGCATGCAGCTCAGCCCAATCATGTGTAATTTTTCGAATACTCAGGATGTTGTGAGCATTACTCCCCATCAATTATGCATCACAGACAATTGTTTGAGGGTCAGATAGAGTATACTGCTAATACATCTCGAAATGAGATGTCACAAGATGGCTTTGTGCCAGGATGCTGCCACAAGTTAGGTTGGATATCATAATTATTCTGTACTATTTGTAATAGCTGTACATAGATTACAAACAAAAGAAACCTATATGCTATACAAAGACAGGTTCTTGTTTCACATTGTTAACAAAAATCTCAAAAAGTACCTGACTGGGAGAAAGAAAATGCTTTGTTGTGCTGTGAGTTTTAACTACAACAGCGCGGCATTTAAATGATTAGACAAATTATTTCTCTCAAATACACACAACAATGTGCTGATGTCTTTTCTTCCTTGCAGTCTGTTTTCACAGAAAACAGGAAAGTTGTATTTATGGTGTCTCTACTTATGATTAAAATACTATTATCGAATCTGAATTTGCAATAACAATAAACAAGGCTCAAGGTCAGAGATAGGGAGGAAGAGCAGATCGGCAGAGAGAGGTGAAAGGATGAACTGGAGGGAAAGGGGAAGGGGGGGGGGGAGGGAGGGAGGGGGGGGGGGGGAGAGAGAGAGAGAGAGAGAGAGAGAGAGAGAGAGAAGTAGATGGGCAGAGAGAGGGGTCAGGGGCAGGAGCAAGAGACTGGCAGAGAGAGGAGGCATGAACAGCAGACTGACAAAGAGGGAGAAGAAAGAGATTAGGATGCATATCCAATTCCCATACATATTTAGCAATTGCGAAGCACTGCCAGATTCACTAGTATATTTTACAAGTATAGAAATTGAGCTAACAAGAAAACTAAGGTATATGGAAATTCTAAAACTTCATGTTCAGCACATATCTCTCTCTCTCTCTCTCTCTATGGCAGGAGCAATGTAAAAAACTAAAGTATGACTAAATTTGTGAAGTTTGCTTCCTACTGTTATTTGATTAAGGACAGATGCTTAATCCCTGTTTCTATGATTTTTCTATTTACAACAATATATTGACATTCTACAACTATGCAGAACTGTACTGCTGAAAACCGAACGTTTCCGAAACTGACCAGAGAAAGTATGTCGGATGAAGAGGGTGTAGGCACATATGAATGCTGGTGGCTCAGCGGTAGCCTACTTTGTTTCAGAGCTGCACTGCTTGTCATATGAAGTCCTGTGTTGGGATCAGATAGCTTTGTATTCTTCACCTGCTTCGTCAAATACGAAATCACTGCAACATACGAAGAAAATTACACTATTAAAATGGCAAAATAACAAAAACACAAATATGAAAATGTATATGGGGCTGAATCCTGGGAAACAAGGGGGTAAGTAGGGAAGGAATGGATAGTGCCTGGAGTGGAGATGGGAGGTCAAAAGGGGGGGGGGGGGGGGCTGTGAAGTAGCCAGGTCCTGGGAAGTGGGAAAATGCAAATGGCAGGTTCTTAAGAACAGGGGTGGGGAGGACTGTGTCATAACCAAATGCAAACTAAGCAAATCACAGCCATCGACATAGCATATAGAAACCAGGAGTGATGCTAAGTAGATGGCCAACAACACATTAGAGAGAGCAAGTTACAACTGCAAGTGACATGAGCACAAAGCAGTACTGATGAAAAAACCAGAATAATCCTAAGTAATACCACACAATCATGGTTCCTCATCAAATTCTAGGTCCAGAAAAGTGAGGTAACAACTGTGTTTGGGAATCAGTATAATGAAGACTGCACAGACAAGTTATGAATTATTGAGCCACCCACCAGGACAGAAAATTATTGCCTTTAGCAGGCCACTGGCAAGGTACATGTGACAAGTTTGCCACAACCTCAGAAGAAGGAGAAGGAGACGAAGAACAAGCATCAACTGTCATATCTGACACAAATCATACTGTTCTGAGTCTTTCCCTAAATTGCTGGAAATTAGAGGGCAGTAAATGGACACATTTGAAGCAAGGGAAAGACAGAATAAGTGCCCAGGTTCAGAATTGGAGTTTGAAGGGATGGTAGTGGCCAAGTGCACAAGCACAGGGGAAAGTAAGTGACTGCAAGGAGGTAGGAGAGGGGAGGGGGGAGGGGGAGGCAGCAAGTGGTGGAGTCTTGGTAGTGGAGGAGATGGGGCTCAGTCCTGGTGCAGGTTGATGATATAGAGTATGGAGGTGGGTTAACTGGATACATAAGATCAACATGAATGTAGTTCACTACCAAATGGCTTTTTATTTTAGGCAGTATATTCATGTTTCATTAGTTTTTACAAATCACTGGTTGCAGCTGAGTAGGAAACACCAGCGGAAACTGGCTGGGTTGATGGTAGAATAATTGGAAGGGGTACTGCTATTCCTTAGAGTACACCTGTAGTCACAGGTGTGAAGGCAGCAGCTTTTTCATGGAGTTATTTAGACTTCACTGCATCATTATGATACAACATCAATAAAAGTAAAAATTTTGAGCCTGATACATGAGAAGATACACTGAAGTGACAGAAGTCGTGGGATAGCTCCTAAAAATTTTGTCAGATCTCCTTTTACCCAGCGTAATGCAGCAACTTGACACGGTATGGACTCAATAAGTCACTGGAAGTCTCTGCAGAAATATTGAGCCATGCTACCTTTATAGCCATCCATAGTTGTGAAAGTGTTGCTGCTGCAGGATTTTGTGCACGAACTGACCTCCCGATTATGTTCCATAAATGTTCAATGCCATTGATATCAGGCGATCTGGGTGGCCAAATGATTTGCTCAAATTGCCCAGAATGTTCTTCAAACCAATCGCAAACAGTTGTGGCCCAGTGAGATGCCAAATAGTCATCCATAAAAATGAACTCCATGACTAGTTGGAAGTGGCCTCCAAATAGATGAACACATCCTTTTCCAGTCAACGATAAATTCAGCTTGACCAGAGGGGCCCATCCATTCCAAGTAAACACAGCCCATACCATTATGGAGCCACCACCAACTTGCACAGTGTGTTGTTCAAAACTTGGGTCCATGGCTTCGTAGGGTCTGCGTCACACTAGCACCACCATCAGCTTTTACCAACCTGAAGTGGAGACTCATCTGATCAGGCCACTGTTTTCCAGTCATTCAGTGTCCAAATGAAATGGTAGCAACATTAGGAGAGGCACTGTAGTCGACGTTTTGCTGTTAGCAAAGGTACTTGCACCATTTTCTGCTGCCATAGCCTATTAATGCCAAATCTCACGACAATGCCCTAACGGATAAATTCATTGTACATTCCACATTGATTTCTGCTTTACTTCATGCAAATGCTGCTGCTCTCAATCATGAAGTGAAGGCCGTCGGCCTCTGCATGGTCTGTGGTGAGAGGTAACGTCTGAAATTTTATATTCTTGCCACTCTCTTACCACTATGGATTTCATAATATTGTATTCCACAACAATTTCTAAAATGGAATGCCCTTGTGTCTAGCTACAACTAACATTCCGCATTCAAAGTCTGTTAATTCCTTTCGTGCGGCCATAATCATGTGATAAACCTTTTCACATGAATCACCTGAGCACAAATGACAGCTCTGCCAGCTCACTGCCCTTTTATACCTTGTGTATGTGATACTACTGCCATCTGTATTTCTGCATATCGCTATCCCATGACTTTTGTCACCTCAGTGTATAAACGAGGTTAAAATAAATAAATTATTCCAAAAAATTGAGGGAAAATTGAGGGAAAATTAAGTGAAGATTTAAAATTGTCATTTGTTATATAGTTTTACATCTGTATTCTGCAAACCATCTCAAGATGTATGGTGGAGGCTTCTTCGTGCACCAGTATTATTTCTTCCTGAAGTTGCTCCAGTGTTACCACCTTGCAAGATGTCTATGGGGGATGTAATGTGTTGATTGGCAGAGTTGTTGCATGTCCTCCTGAGGGATCTCATGCCAAATTCTGTCCAATTGATGCACTACGTCATCAAAATCCCAAGATGGTTGGAGGGCTCTGCCCAGAATGCTCCAAATGTTCTCAGCTGGGGAAAGATATGACTACCTTGCTGGCCAAGATAGGGTTTGGCTAGTGGGGAGACAAGCAGTAGAAACTCTCACCATGTGCGAGCAGGCATTATCTTGCTGAAATGTAGGCCCAAGTTGGCTTGCCTTGAAGGGCAACAAAATGGGTATAGAACTGTATTGTCGACGTACTGCTTTGCTGGATGGGTGTTCTGTTATGAAACTAAATGTCACCCGAGACCACCACATATCCCACCACTATCTGGGGCATCTCCAGACATGTCTTTGCTCATCATTGGGACTCATCACTGAAAACAATTTTACTCCAGTCAATACAGTTCCAGGTGGCAATGACCAGCAAAGATGCAATGACCAGCAACGATATGTCTGGAGATGCTCCTGACAGTGGTGGGACACCAACCTGACTGTCACCTGCCATACAGACTGACAACCAGGAGTGATTGTCTGGGGTGAGATTTCATTTCATTTTGGTTGTCATCCGCGGCACCCTTGCAGCATAGCAGTACATCAATGATATTCTACACCCCGTTTTGTTGCCCTTCATGGCAAGCCATCATGGGCTTACATTTCAGTAAGATAATACCCACCTGCATATGGTGAGGGTTTCTACTGCTTGTCTTCATGCTAGCCAAACCTTCCAGATTTCCCGGTTAAAAATACACTTTCTCCTGAGTAAAAACACACTTTTTCCGTCTTAAGTGACAGTTTATTTCCCGGCACTTAAGAAAACGAAACTCAGGGAAAAAGACACGTTTTGGAAATATCTTTGATGTGCAGCAACATGTACGCTGCGTATTTTCGTATTACGAAAGTATACATTGGAATTCCACCAAACACCGCATGTTACTTTCCGAATCACTGAAATCGAGATTGCGATGCGTTTTTGTAAGCCAGTCATAGCTCATGTCACATGATCTCGCCAGCCGATGACAGTGAATATTTAGAGCATAGGACGCGTGATGTAGTCAGCCAACAGCAACATCATTGTTAAGTAGCGGTAACACACAAGTTAATGGTTTAAATCAATATACACAGTGTTGCTACAAGAAAAGCAAAGCTTTAACATATAATATTGGTCTCTAAGGTTAATAATCTGCAAGAGAAGCTAATCTTTCGCATATAATGTTGACTTTCTTGCGCGTGTTACACTTTAAGATATATCCCACAAATGTGCGAGTAAAATTTTTAATAATGACATAAATGTCTGATCTTCAGGGTTCGAAATTCTTCTAAATGTGTCGTCATCAAAGATTTGATTTTTAAATGAGAGTCAAACGCTCTGTGATTTAAGAAATTCATGGTACATTCTCGCGCATAGTCCAATTTACGTTTAAGTATATTTACTTTGAAAGTAACACTTTTCAAACCAGCATTCGCAATATTTTTCCTCAACATGTTAGAAATAGGTTAGTTTCAGCAGTTGCCAGAGAGCGCCGGGTAACAGGTGACACCGCGCTTGCACAGCTACCATGACGTAGGAAGCCCGTACGTACGTACATGTAAAACATTAAAAGATCTTACATTATGTAAAGCAGCAAGACATCACAGGGTTCTCCAAGAGCATCAGAATTTCGTGAACCATACTAAAATGTGCACATTTAAACTGCAACTTAAAGTACACATTCGTATGTCCAGATTCCCAATGAAGTAGACCTCAACCTGATATTAAGCTTTTCAGTGTGGTTTTTGGGATGTAAATTTTCTTGGAGCACCAGTACTGTATTACATCATGTTTGGTTTTTTATTATGGTGTAATGCCATACGTGCTAGAAGATGAAAACGTGCACTTGAAACGCAACGAACAGTTGAAACTAGCCAGTACTGTGGAATTAAAATTTTAGCTTCAAATACATTGATTGTCTCTGCGAAAAAGGTTAATAAAAGCCAAATTTCTTCAGCAAACACACAAAAATAACTTCATTGTTCTGCAAGGCGATTAATGCTTGACTGTCAGAAAGGTGGAAATAAAATAAAATCTGAAACTAATAACGTATTTTAGCCTTCCGTAATTATGTGAATGTATTTTAATTCACCTGATACCTCCTGGGCACAGATATGCATTTTGTTTCATTTGCGAGAGAGTAAAGGAAGGGGAAACAGCAAAATCACTAAACGTAAACACGGGTCACGTGGAGACTACCCACCATAACTCGGGCTGCTCTGCCCATCAGCCACGGGATCTACGATATTTGCAAACCGGGTCAATACTAAAAAAAAAATAGAGTTTTCAAAAATATGTGCATCTTGTAGGGCACATCATTCTGAAAATTTTGAAACATAAAACATGTGTGTTCGAGAAAATACATGTTATTTGGTCTTAAGTGTGCCAAAGTGCAGTGCCATGCCTCTTTATACAGCATTCTTCTATCGCACGTCACCGTATTTTGCTCTGTGTAATTGAAACGTGTATATTTTGTAAGCGATGCCATCAAACTATATTCAGGACAGTGGAAATTGAAATGTCCTGTGGTGCCTCTCCTGCTCCCAGTTGGCCGCTTTGACAGCCTGCCTCTCTTTTTTATTTTTTTAACTCGCCATTAATAGCGGATGGGATTATATGTAATCGGGAGAACAAGAACTCTTCAAAAAATTTGCACCCTTTATTGTCTATTAGCTAATAACTTGCTGTTATGTGTGACAAAAATTAAATATAGGATGCATAAAACCAATATAGACAAGAGACAAGCAAGAAAGTACACATTTCTTCAGTCTTTACCTCCTAGCATTTTTTTTCTGTCCAATCTTGCTACAGCTTTACATGGCGTACTTTTCTTTCTGCGCAAGAATCTATCACCTCACCAAAGTTCGTCAAACGTTTTGCTACATGATAAATTGAAATTTCGTTATCTAATACTGAAAACGCTGTTAATACAAATAACACCCACGACTGGTGTGGTTTCTCGATCTGATTACATCTATTCTGTCACAATGCTAGATAAAACAAAATAGGCCTTTCTAATATTGCAGCAGTTTTGTAACACACACCAAATAAGCGAGACTGTTTTGGCACAAATGGTCACTTTTATAACACGACAGAATATAATTCACGAAGTACCGATGTCAAATGCCTATTAGGCCTACGACAAACAAAAAGCTTTATGTTAGGAAATAGTTTCACATTTCATTCATACGCACCAGTTTCTCAAGCACGAGATCGAATAGTAGTATTACAAAATTTTTATATAAATTTGGAATCTTCTTATTCTTCCATAATTTGTGTGATCTCCCCGTTTCTTCTGCTTCCTCGTTCTAATAATCTTGTCATCACCAATTCTGTAGCTATTCCTGCCATTGTCAAAATTTGTTCGCCGGTTAATTTCAGTAACCCGGCCAGAATCACCAGTTTAGTTACCCCGCGATTATTCTGCAGTTAGTAGTTGTTACATATTCGTACAAAACTTTTTCTACGTTACCTCCAAAATAGAACTTAAGGGGCTGCTAGCCGGGGACTGTACAACTGTTCCTTAATAGTGTAGCGATCTGGCCAAAAATTTTCTGTCAAAATTTCATTTTCTTCGATACAATGAGAAGATAATACGTAATCTTCCTCATTTGTTATTCCTGTAGCCGTTTATTTCCATTCTAGTAGACTGAATCTATGGATTTCGCTAGTAATTATAACAACGCTGATCATTCGGAAACCCAATCAACCACATAATACGACAGCAATTGCCATTCATCCGTTCGGCATTACTCCGCTCAGCTGGTATAGCCTCATCCCCTTTTGTCTGCGGAAAGTTTATTTCTAGATGCAACAGGGATTCCCCTGGTAGACACATCATGTACACTATGCACGCATTCAAAAATCAACTTATGATTCATTCAGTGAACTTAAAACGTGTTCAAACATGTTCAAAAACCAACAGGGATGCGTTTCAAAATCATATAAATCAATGTGCGTTGGATGCTAGGTGCTTTGTGAAACAAGGTTTTTTTTCCCCCTCGAGAATATGAATTTGGCACCTCCTTTTCCCGGTAGCATCCAGCTGCTTGCTGCGACTGCTTGCACAGCCAACAGCCACATTCCTGTAGCCAGGAGGGGAAGAATCTACTACTCAAACGCAACTCAACAGCGCATGCGCATGAGTCCGCTCGTAACTGCTAACACGAATCAAATGTAAACAGTAGTGACTTCACACACATCGGAGAGAATTTGTTGTTATGGAGTATTGCATAGTCTTCCTAAAGCCTTTGACACATTTGCTGTTGGCAGACGCTTGCATGAGGACTATGTGTCGTTGTTGTATATGGCGCATTTCCTTTACAATTTAAGTTATTTTCCTTTTTTTCTCGTTTATGTTTTATTGTTGAAGTATTACTCTGCAGTAGTGGGATACAGTAATATCCTTTTGTTAGAGTAACGGTTCTTACCAGTCAAAATTACAAAAATTTAACTGAAAATTAAAACAATGAAAAATTCCCGGAATTCTAAAAAATTCCCGGTTTTATCCCGGATGAAAAAATTCCAGGGTTTTTCCCGGATCTCCCGGTTCGTATACACTCTGTTCTGTTCTGTTCTCTCTCTCTCTCTCTCTCTCTCTCTCTCTCTCTGTCTCTGTGTGTGTGTGTGTGTGTGTGTGTGTGTGTGTGTGTGTGCGCGCGCCATTTCATTCTTGCATGTGGTGTGCGCATATTGACAACTCAACACAACAAGAAGTGACAACACTTCTTCTTTTTGGTGAGTGGTCTCCTTTAAGCTGATCATATTGCTCTCTCAGACAGGACAACACCTTTACATTTAGGCATTTTATATTTATATCACAAGTTTAGTTGATTGCCACATAGCGCTAATGGTTTAGTTACTATTGTTGGCAACTCTTGATGCGTGGGTGAGGGAAACACAAGGGGGGGGATATGGACACCGTAGTGGTGGAAGGGCGGCATGCATGAGCAAGTAAAGCAGTTCAGTTAAGTGGTTATTTTGATAACAGATGACCTACTGTTATAGCACCCAGTACATTTCCATAGATGGTGAGCATTTATTGGAGACAAACGTGTTGTCCGGACTGCCCCAGGAAAGCATAAGTGCTTGTTCTCTACACCCATAAACTATCTGACGGACAGAGGAAGCAGCTGTCTGTGACTGTTTGCTGATGACTCTGTAGTGTACAGCAAAGTGTCATCTTTGAGTGACTGTAGAAAAAGATCACAGAATTTATATTTGGTGTTACACACGACAGCTTTTTGTTAATGCAGGAAAATGTAAGTTAATGAAAAAAAGAGTAGGAAAAACAATCCTATAGTGTCTGAACACGATGTTAGTTATCTCCTGCTTGACTTGGTCAGGTCTGTTGAATTCTAAGCATAAATGATGCAAAGCAACATGAAATGAGATGAGCACATAAAGCCGATTGTAGGGAAGGGGAATGGTAAACTTATATTTACTGGTAGAATTCACAGAAAATTTTTTAAAACTTTATTTGAAATGCACCAATTTTCATATATTACGAACCATAAACTTACGTAAAAATATTTTATATTCTCATAGTGATAGTTTGTTCTGAAAATCATAGCATGATCATGCTACTCAAAATACAAACATGTATAAAATCCAATTGGCACTTCCTGCATTTGTTTGGACACCTTATATATGTTAGATGAAAAATTCACAGCTAAAAATAATGTGGAAATTGCCTTCAACTAATGAACTGCAGGAAAATATATAGTATGTGCATCAGAGTTGCACGGCTATGTCTTCTCATTAAAGTTTGAAATAATCTGTTGCACTCTGGCGATCACAATATGGCACAAAACTGCTGCCAAATAGAAGCTGGGAACTCACACAATCATTGCAGTCTGGAGGGACACAGAAAAGTGATGCAGTTGAGCCAAGTTAAATTTAAATCTAAACCCGCATGAGCATGCAGGCTAGGGTGAAAAGGGATGTACGAGACCACACACGTGACATTAATGTGACTTATTCTTGAGTATTGCTTCAATGTTTGGGATCCCTACCATGTTAGATTGGAGGAGGACACTGCAGCAATTCAGAGATGTGCTGGTAGATTTGTTACCAGTAGATTCTATCACGATGCATACTTAGGAAATGCCCCATTAACTAAAGTAGGGATCTCTGGAAGGAAGGAGATGTTATTTTCATGAAACACTACTGAGAAAGTTTAGAGAACAGACAATTGTGAAAAACTGCAGAACAAGCCCACTGCCACGAATGTGCAGCTCACATAATGACCGCACAGATAAGAGAAATAAAGGCTTGTATGGAATCGTATAAACTGCCATTTTCCCCTTGCTCCATTTGCGAGTGAAACAGGAAAAGGGATGTACTGTGGTACATGGTACCCTAAGCCATGAACTGTATGATGGCTTGCAGAGCATGTATGTAGAACAAGAAGTTGACTGTATCATTTCAAAACCAATTCTTTATGACCTATGGACATATCAATAAAATTATCCTTCAGAAGTAATGGAGAAGATTAAGGGCTAAATCTGTATTAGCTGCTATTGAGAAACAAAGCACAGACTCTACCCATGTCAGTATAGTGAGTAATAGACTAGGTGACTCACAAAAGATGTAAAACCCACCCTATTTCATGAATGGTTCAAGACATCGAAACAAGGTTTTTGACAAATGATAGAATGCAGAGAGACACGAAATGTTGCTGCAACAGAAACATTCTTAACTCTTGAGTTTACTGAATATTGAAGCCAATATGGTTAATGGAACACTTTACTTTTTTAATGGCATAAAAAAGCTCTAGAAAATACAAATACAGTGATTTAACAATTGTTAATGTTGATGTTGAAACTTTTCTCATAAATATCCATGGAAAGTGCTGAAACTGAATGACAAGGCAATCTGAAACAGCTCTTACAGTATAAACAATGCCATGTGGGGTACACACATTTGAAATAGTTTCTGCAAATGCTTTCTGATTTGCATGTAGTTGCATTTACAAAAAATGTACACGAGCTTGTATTTATGTCACATAAAATAGGGTCAAGAGAAAATAAATTTTATCCAAATAGCATAGCAGTATCTTCTTGTTACACGTAATAACAAAAGCCTGGCACAAGAGCCCCTTTGGTGATGCTTACAGCACAACAGATCTGATACTTCTATGAAAAAATTCAACGTCAATACAGTATAACAAGTGTTATATCACTGTAGTCATCTTTTCAAGAGCTTGTTTCAGTATCTCGATGCACACACAAAATAAAATGTGTGTTACATGTTAGGTTTGACTCTGTGTACATCAATACTACAGAACTTCTGTTACACTACATCACTATTGTGAGAAATTTCAGAATTTACAGAAGAGGCAGAGAAGGAGATTCCGTATCACCACAGCTATTCTCAAAACCTCTAACACACATTTTCAGATGTTTAAACTAGGGAAATTAGGTAGTAATTTGTGTTAATGAAATATGCCTGAACACCCTTCATTATGCTAACAATGTACAGTTTGCCATTAGTTCAAGTTAACTCCAATAACAAATGAAAAAACTAATAGAAAATTTTGAAAATAGTGCTGGACACCAATTATGATAACACAAAAATGTATAATTAACATATCAAATAGAAAGTAGTACAAATTAACAATGAAGTCATACAACCAGTTTATGATATTTCGTATTTATAGCAGTTTAAGACAATGACCACATGGACATGAAAGGAAATAAACAATGCAGTAGAACTTTCCTGCAGTGCTTTTGTTGACCTAAGCAGAACTTTTTACAGCAAAGTTACAATTTATGTGAAACAATTCACAGCCAGTGTGTGCTATCTGTATCACTCTATTACAGTGAGACAAGGGCTTTTAATGCAAGAACCATTCAAAAATGGAGAGTTGCTCAGAGTGCATGAGGAATTTTTGAGTAGGGCTTTATCCATCAGTAAATTTTGAGTAGATGATGATGATGATGGCTCTGAGCACTATGGGACTTAACTTCTTAAGTCATCTGTCCCCTAGAACTTAGAACTACTTAAACCTAACTAACCTAAGGACATCACACACATCCATGCCTGAGGCAGGATTCGAACCAGGTTTTTGGGAGATTTCAAGAGGTAAGGAAAGAGCAAGAAGGTGACCAACTGGAAGATGGAATAATGATATTAGAAAACACACAAGAGAAACATGCAGATACTTTTAATTCAAAACTGAAATACACGAGGAATTCTAGAGTAGGGCTTTATCCACCAGTGAATGTTGAGTTGTAGTTGATGACGATGACAATGATGACTTTGACGGCAGCGACAATGATGCATGATACACCTTAATACCATAGAGTTTTCGAAGATAAAAACCACCACACACACACACACACACACACACACACACACACACACACACACACACACACACACACACACAGAGAGAGAGAGAGAGAGAGAGAGAGAGAGAGAGAGAGAGAGAGAGAGAGAGTAGGTGCTGCTTATGTTGGAAAGCAAACGGCATTTTTTTCACAGTCCATGTAACAAGATTTATGATGTGTTCAATTAAATTTTTACTCCATTAATTCCAAACATGGAACATGGTTTGCCATTCACTTCGTTATGTTCATGTCCTAATTCCTAACAAATTTTTAATTTAATGGCAATGTACATTGTATTTTGGGAATATACTTCTTTTTCTGCCAATACTATTGAATAAAATTTCAACTAAATTTATATGACTGTGGTAGCAACACCATTTTGTCATTATACGTATATTCTACTTTTATTTGTAATGTGTTATGAGACTATAAATTTTAGCTCAATTCAGCCCCCCCCCCCTTTCCCATTGTCCATTGCAAAATGTGCTAATGCCTTGATTTTTATTCTAGTCTTATGGAATGAATATTTTATATGCCATTGAAATTCACTTCACGATGGGGTTTATGCCTTGGTGCAACTAGTGTTATTTTATTGGTAGGCTTCGAGAAGCTGAGCTAATTAACCTATGGGCAATATAAAGATAAGACACTTAGATGAAATCCAAATATTTAGAGATACATGTTTGAATTTGAATGATAATATTCATTTTTGCCAATGGCCTCACTGCACTGGGATCACTGGCTCCCATCAGATCAACAAAGTTAACTGCTGCTGGGCTTGGCTAGCACTTGGATGGGTCACTCCTCGTGTCTGGCAAGTGTTGATGGCAAGCAGGGTGTGCCCTTGTGAGGCCAATTGAGGAGCTACTTGATTTAGAAGTAGCAGCACTGGTCAGGAAAACTGATAATGGCCGGAGAGCAGTGTGCTGACCACATGCCCCTCTGTATCTGCATCCACTGACACCTAAGGGCAGAGGATGACATGGCGCCGATCGGTACCATTGGGCATTTGAGGTCTGTTTGGACGGTGTTTTTTTTTTTTTTTTTTTTTTTTTCATTCTTGCCTTTATGTAAGACTTATTACTATGCTTGTATTGCACATTTGTGGTAATTTATATTACTGCCACTAAACACTATATCTGGGAGTTAAGACCAATTTTCTTGGATTACATTACATCTGGCTTGTTCTACTTAGGTCTAGCAGTTGAACGTAGTATTTATTCTATTTCACATATTCTGTCACTTCCCTCAACTGCTCCTCATAAACTGCTAGGTCATCCCACGTTTCAGTATACCAAATTTTGATAGCATTTAGAAATTCTAATGTAATTGCTATCCTGCTTGATGTATTTCCTTTATGATGTTTTTAATGTTATTAATGTCTTGGGAGTGAAATTACGTGCATTTCTCAGAGGAAATTAACATCCATCACTACATATTTATGGGGTGATGTTAGTTTGGTCCCCATTAAATCTACATCTACATACATACATACTCCGTAAGCCACCGTACGGTGCATGGACTTGGTTCAATGTCTCCCTTTAATCCACCTTCCTGGTGGGGAATCTCACACATTCAAGTAGTATTCAAGAATGGATAACACTTGTGTTCTACACATGGTCTCTATGATAGACGAGATACATTTTGCTAGATTTCTGGCAATAAACAAAAGTCAGCCATCCCTCAACCATTCACCTTCCCTGCAACAAACCTTATGTATCCACACAATTTTGTACAGCTTTGCAACATTATGCCTAGATAATCGACATGATTGTGTCAAGCAGCACACCACTAACCCGAATATTACAGGATTGTTAGTCCTACCCATCTGCATCAACTTATAATTTTTCTACACATCGAGGAAGCTGCTATTCATCACACCAAATACTACTGATAGATTTGTTTGTTGGACCTAAAATCCCTTGTAGGTCTTTTTTATGTTCTACACAGTTAAGCCTTCTATGAACTTCACTGTCATCAGTTTAGAGAACACAGTTCTTAGAAATCGGTCCCAGTTTAAGTAGGACTTGAGATTTGTTTCTTAGCTTCACTGACAAAGGTACTTTATCAAAATGTGGAAAGGAAAATTTAAAGTGCATTATGAAAGGATCAGTCTGATTTTCGGAGAAGCAGGGGCATGTGAAAACTAAAATTAGTGCAGCACTCAATAATACAGCAGATTTAAGAAAAAGCAAGGAAAAACACTGCATTCGTCAATTTGGAGAAAGCTTTTGATAATGTGGAAGGTAGATGTAGCTGTAGATGTTGAACTGGAATAACCTTTTTCAATTCTTTGGTGGTGTGGTATAAACTACACACATGGTTGCTAATTGTAGCCACTGACATTTAATTTGCTTATAGAAGAGGCAGCAAGAGCCGTAAGACTGTTTCAATGTGGCAGTTTGTTACAGCCAAAAAATCAACACAATATAGTTCATTGATGATACGGCAGTGCTTGCCAAAAGTGGGTAGGAACTGAGTCAAATGCTCAATGAAATGGAACTTGAGATAGCTGGTACCTACAAAATGCACATGAAGAAAAAGAAAACTTAAGTAATGGTGGATGAAGCAGATGGCTATGCTGGATGGCTAAATGTTAAACTAGGACAAGAGACTTGAAGATATGACAAATTTTCACAACTCTTAAGCAGATTAGATAAACAATGAAGATGCAATAAAGACATAAAGGGAAAAGCTATACAAGGCAAAAAGGATTTCTACAAAAAGGAACAGTCTGATCATATGCTTCTCTGCGGACTTCAAGAAGGCATATGATTCAGTCAATTGGCAATCCCTTTTTATCATCTTTGAATCTTTGAAGAAAAGGAACCTACCCCAAAAACTCTAATTTCCATCAGACAAACACTCCATAATTCAACCTCCAAAGTAAAATCTGTGGGTGACTTATTAGAATCATTTCCAATCAAAATGGTGTACGGCAGGAATACAATCTTTCGCCTATCCTCTTTAATCTGGTTTTGGACAAAATAATGCAAGAGTAAGGAAAAAGAAATTAAAAACCAAAACAATTGACAAACCACACTACTTTGAATACCTAAAATTATAACCGAATGTCTTGGTGAGCTATCACAGCCGAGTCACTGAATAAATGTGAACTCTCAAGGAAGGGGCAGAAAGAATTTTTCTCTAAATATCCTTCCAAAAACTAAGTACATCTGTTCAAAACATCTTACATAAAAACTGACCACAAAGTATGGAAAAATCAAGTGAGTCCCATGCATCAAGTATTTACGCAAAACCCTTGAACGTACAGAAGGAGAGAAAACTGCACAGGAAACTTGGATGCAAAAACTTACAAGAGATAATGGTAAAAATCTACATTCAAAGTAAAAAATTTATTTCCATACACATGAAAAACAGACACTCCAACATCGTTATCTAGCCTGAAACTTGTAAGCTAGCAGAATGCTTACGCTCCACAGAAAAGGTGATCTGGAGGATACCCTGAAAGTAGAATGCAAAATTCTAGGAGAGATACTCAGCACCAAAAGAACAGAAAATGGATACAGACTACAATCCTGAAAAACACCCCAAAAAACAGTTTCATCTCACAGCATACATCAGAAAAAGAAGACTGAAATGTTATAGGCATAGCCACAGGCTCCCAACAACAATATTTACTCACAAAATTGAGACAATAACTTGAAACCATACGCTGGAACCAGCAGGACAAAAAATTGGCAGATGGGAAGTACTGCCAGCGAATGAGGTCACCACCCCAGCAGGGACAAAGTGGGAGCTGCATGGAGAGCTTGCATGATCCAACAGGTTTCAATCAGACATAATAATAATAATAATAATAATAATAACAAAAAAAGATTAGGTAAAATCTCACAACAAGAAGCGATAGAGCAATTAGATGAAAAGAAGCAGAAATTACAAGCATTGGCCAAACGACTTAGAAGATACAAAAAAAAGTGAAAATAGAAGGAAACAAAATCAAACATTCAACACAAACCAAAAGACATTTTACCAGGCAATAGATAACACACTCATTAAAATAGACAATCCACCAAACATAACAGACATGGAACACTTCTAGAGCAACATATGCTCAAACCCAGTACAACATAACAGGCATGCACGGTGGATACAAGCAGAAACAGACACATACAAGATGATACCACAAATGCCTGAAGTGATAATTTTGCAACATGAAGTCACCCGAGCAATTATTCTACACACAATTGGAAGCCCTGGAAAAGATAAAATAGTAAATTTCTGGCTAAAGAAGTTCACCTCAACACATTCACATCTAACTAAATTATTTAACAATTACATTGCAGACCCATACACATTCCCTGACACACTTACACATGGAATAACTTATCTGAAACCTAAAGATCAGACAGACACAGCAAACCCAGCAAAATATCACCCCATAACATGCCTACCAACAATATACAAAATATTAACTTCAGTCATTACACAGAAATAAATGACACACACAACACAGAACAAAATTATAAATGAAGAACAAAAAGGCTGTCGCAAAGGAGCACAAGGATGTAAAGAGGAACTGATAATAGATGCAGAGGTGACATATCAAGCTAAAACTCAACAAAGGTCGCTACACTACACATACATTCATTACCAACAAGCTTTTGATAGTGTACCCCACTCATGGTTACTACAAATATTGGAAATATACAAAGTAGTTCCTAAATTGATACAGTCCATAAACATAGTAATGAAAAATTGGAAAACCACACTTAATATCCAAACAAACTCAAATAATATCACATCACAGCCAATACAGATCAAGCGTGGAATATACCAAGGAGCCTCATTAAGTCCTTTCCGGTTCTGCCTTGCTCTGAACCCACTACACAACATGCTAAATAATACAAATTATGGATACAATATTACTGGAACATACCCACACAAAATCACACATTTGCTATACATGGATGTTCTAAAACTACTGGCAGCAACAAATCAACAACTCAACCAATTACTAAAGATAACAGGAGTATTCAGCAATGATATAAATATGGCTTTTGGAACAGACAAATGTAAGAAAAATGGCATAGTCAAGGGAAAACACACTAAACAAGAAGGTTACATATTGGATAACCACAGTGACTGCATAGAAGTGATGGAAAAAACAGATGCCTATAAATATTTAAGATACAGACAAAAAATAGGAATAGATAATACAAATATTAAAGAAGAACTAAAACAAAAATATAAACAAAGACTAACAAAAATACTGAAAACAGAATTGACAGCAAGAAACAAGACAAAAGCTATAAATACTTATGCTATATCAATATTGACCTACTCATTTGGAGTAGTGAAATGGAGTAACAAAGACCTAGAAGCACTCAATACACTTACATGATCACAATGCCACAAATATAGAATACATCACATACATTCAGCAACAGAAAGATTCACATTAAGCAGAAAGGAAGGAGGAAGGGGATTTATCGACATAAAAAACCTACATTATGGACAGGTAGACAATTTAAGAAAATTCTTTATTGAACGAGCAGAAACTAGCAAAATACACAAAGCAATCACTCATATAAATACATCAGCTACACCACTGCAATTTCATAACCACTTCTACAACCCTTTAGATCACATAACATCAACAGACATGAAGAAAGTAAATTGGAAAAAGAAAACACTACATGGCAAGCACCCGTATCATCTAACACAGCCACACATCGATCAAGACACATCCAACACATGGCTAAGAAAAGGCAATATATACAGTGAGACAGAAGGATTCATGATTGCAATACAGGATCAAACAATAAACACCAGATATTACAGCAAGCATATTATTAAGGATTCCAATACCACAACAGATAAATGCAGACTTTGCAAACAACAAATAGAAACAGTAGATCACATCACAAGCGGGTGTACAATATGAGCAAATACAGAATACCCCAGAAGATATGACAATGTAGCAAAAATAATACATCAACAGCTTGCCTTACAACATAAACTAATAAAACAACACGTTCCCACATACAAGTATGCACCACAAAATGTACTGGAGAATGATGAATACAAATTATACTGGAACAGAACCATTATAACAGATAAAATAACACCACATAACAAACCTGACATCATACTCACCAATAAAAAGAAGAAATTAACACAACTAATCGAAATATCCATACCCAATACAACAAATATACAGAAGAAAACAGAACAAAAAATTGAAAAATACATCCAACTGGCTGAGGAAGTCAAGGACATGTGGCATCAGGATAAAGTTGACATTATACCAATTATACTACCAACTACAGGAGCATTACCACACAATATCCACCAGTACATCAACACAATACAGCTACAACCAAATGTATATATACAACTACAGAAATCTGTAATTATTGATACAGGTTCAATTACCCGAAAGTTCCTAAATGCAATGTAACATGTACCGTACAGTTAAAAGGAAGTCACGCTTGATCAAGGTCTGCATCACTTCCCATTTTTAACCAGACATAATGTCTGAGAAAGGAAATAAATAATAATAATAATAAACCATGAGACTAGAAAAAGTTCAAGAAAAGTTATGTTTGGAGCACAGTTCTGTATTATTGTGATGCAAGGCACAGACAATGGGAAGGTGGGGAAAGGGGGAGGGAGGGGGGGATTTAATCATAGAAGCCTTTGAAATTCAGTGTTAAAGGAGACTGCTGAATATCAGAGGGATTAAATGAGTAAGGCAATGAGTAATACAATGAGGCAATGAGTCAATGAGAAACAATGTCTAATAAAGAACATAATAAAATGAACTTATAGAACACCTAGATGCATATGACACGAGTTGTTGCCGCAATGCTGCGGAATGGCACAGTTACGCTGAAATGAAGAGGATAGCTGGGGTGCAACAGAGATGGAGAGCTGCATTAAACTAGACTCACGATAGATGGCAATAGAAGATTGGTTTCCAAGAACCTGGTTTATGCTGCTTTTCTTAAATGTTGCACCCTTTAATGATTTTATCAAGTCCTTCAGTGCATCCACTACTTACATTAAATTATTCAAGAGTTTCTGACTGTCTCATATATTCAAGCCTTATAGTAAACAGTTGACCATTGTGAATGTAACGGCCAGTGGAGGACAAAAGTTAATTTAAAAATCTATTGTGTAATGTTATAAAGTCGCATGAAACAATATTCCTGAAGCCCAAGTACATTTAGATATCCACAAATGTACCGTGAACCTAGAGAAGAGACAAGAACAGTACAATATGTGTAGCCAGTGTTGTAATAGGTTATAAATTAGATGCATAATTAATAGATAATAGTTTTTAATTATTTAACTCTGAACGTGGTTGCAATACATTTCATGAGACAACACATGCTTGTTTTAAGGTTGCTGAATAAGAGCTCTAGCTGTGTATCAGCAATTTGGAAACTTGTGGTAAATTCCTTTGGGACCAAACTGCTAATGTCATTGGTCCCTTGACTTACACACTACTTAATCTAACTTAAACTAACTTATGCTAACGACACCACACACACCCATGCCCGAGGGAGGACTCTAACCCCTGACGGGGGTAGCCGCACGAGCCATGGCAAGGCGCCTTAGACCACATGGCTGTGGCTGTGTATCAGCTGTCTTGACAGCATCAGACCACGTTAGATGCAGAAAATCAAAAGGAAGAAAGGAAAATTAACATTTACTATTTCATTGATGATGAGATCATCAGAAACAGAGCTCACGTTTGGATTTGGAAAAGAAATCAACTATGATCTTTTCAGAGGAACCAACTGTGTCATGTCACAAGCAATTTGGGGAAACCATGGAAGTCATAAATTTGACTGGCTGAACAGGTATTTTAAATGCACCTCCCGAATGTGAGAACTGTGTGTTAACCACTGCGACACTTCACTAGAGGGTAGTCAGTCACAATGCTTAAAAGCTAACAGAAAGGACAGTTTGAAACTGCAATTCTTGTTTAGTTTACTCACGTCTGAGAGCAGGTATCCTCCTACCCACACTTCCCTCATAGGCAGATGACCACAGTTTCTAACTCCATGAAGGAAGAAAGGCAGGAAGGAAGGAAAATTAGGGTTTAACACCCCCTTCAATGATAAAATCATTAGAGACTGTGCATAAGTTCAGAAGGGGGAAGGAAATTCAGTGCAACCTTGCAAAGGCAATACTAAGAATCTAAATCTGGGTGGGGGTTTGAAGCACCATCATCCTAAATAAGAATCCAAACAGTAATAAATGGTAAAATGCATAAGGATACCCCAACAGATTAATAAGAGCTATACTGGTTGAACTCACCACTTTCTGAGCTTTTCAAGTTGTTATCCTTCTCAGTTAACTCCATTTTCATGCTTTCTATTGTTTCTCTCAGTTCCTTAACAGTTGCAGTCAGAGATTTATTCTCTTTCACAATATCTTCCTTCTCTTTTTGATAATCTGACAAAAGTTTCTTCATATCTTCCAAGGCCTTCTCCTGACTGCTCATTAGCTCTGCAGCTTTCTCACACTGCAAAACAAAGGATCTCATCAAACTAACACAAACATTGACATCTTTTCATTTGTAGTGGAAATTGTGATAACTTCTGTTTGGGTGCCACTGAAATATTAAGTTAAAATTTCCTTCTTAAAATGGAAAGCAGAAAATTCATACTTGGTTATACAAATGGAGATCACTTGCAGCCCCAGAATTCTAACATTTAGTGCACCATATGTACAAACTGAAATACATAATGAACAAACCCAGCTAAAAATTTATAATCAAATAGTCATGTCAGATTGTTTACTACCAAAATTTGACTCTACTGGAAAGTCAGAGTGGTGAGTAGTGGTGGTGGTGGTGGTGGTGGTGGTGGTTGTAAGCTACAGTGTCCAGTGGAAACATCGCCGACAGTAAAGAAGGACTTTATTTGACTCCAATACATGATGTGTCACAAGTCAGCAAGAAAGCACACCGCCTCCTCTGCCATCTCTGGCCAGCGCTGGCTTATGAGTGGTGGCTTTTGCTTGGATGTTGCGCAGACACCCCATGATGCTGAAAGCAGGCCCATGGTAGGTCAGTAGCCTCTGGAGACCACAACTGTTGTCAGTAGCGTGCTACTCCTCTCGGCGGCATGGTGTCCAGACGACCTCTTGTTCTGCAAGCACTAGCATGGCGGCGCATGGAGATGGCTGTGCATAGGATTCAACTCACTGTCCTGTGACAGGAGTAGGACAGCAGCTGAGGAACCAAGTCCCCTCAGGAACTTAGCATCGACATCAGCAAACACAGATGGCAGACTGGCAGGGCTGTGACACCAAGTCCCTCAAAGAACTTAGTGCTGGTCACAGACACAGCCTGGTCTTCAACCCATGGCTGCTGCTGGCAATGTCCAGTTGTCTCAGTGGCCAGCGTAGCTCTCGTGTTTTGGTGCTGCTGGTCTCTGGTGAGGAGAAGTGCCCTTGCATCAAGATTCATACTTATTTATATGCTTCTGGTGCACATTTGTTTCACAAAAACCTGTTGCCTAGACATGTCACCCATAAAAAAAGAGGCTGTGCCTGGTGTTGTGACACTGACCCGCTTGCTATGTGGTTACTACTGTGCAGTGCAGTTTAGTGTTTTGTTCTCTTATCCTGGTCTCACAATCCCCTTGTATGCCCGTTATTGTGAGCCACATGTCACCAAAATGATGCCTAATGGCCTGCAGCTGCTAATGCTACATTTTACAGCAGCTTTCTCAGTACTTTTCATTACTTTTGCGCAAAGACTGGGTAGCAACACTACATTGCCCCCCACCACAAAGAAGAGTCGGTCCCTCGGATCTTGATCTGGCTCAGTCTCTACTGTAATTACCTTTACTCTTAATTTGTAAAACTAGCTTGTACTACTAAATGGGCTACTCTTAACTGCTACACCATTACTATATTAATCAGCAATTTGGTAAATCTATCTTCCATCCTTCGCTTGGGGGATCCAGTCTATGGCAACTTTAATTACCTTTGGATCAGGTTTTTGCATGGCTCATCATTTCACATACATCAGAGCTTCCCAGAGCAAAATCAGTCACTAACACACTACCAGATGTGACACTGAAGGTCATGGCTGCCTGACATCTACTTTCCTCATACTTTTCCACATGCTGCAACAATTGTTCTACAGTGATTCACCCCTCCTGTTCTGCTGTCATCCAACTTTGTGAACAATCCAGGCTCAGTTCCCAGGTGTCAAGAAAGGTACGATTTTGTTTTGATAACATCTCTACGGGTTCATCTGGCCAATACAGCTGTGGCTATGTCTTGTTCAACAGAGTAACTTCTGTCATCATAGCAGGTAAGGGAAACATAGGTCCCGTAATATCACATATAGTCCTGTTGATTAACATTCCACTACCTCGCAACTCTAAATGTTTTGCCTCTATGAGTTTCCCTTGCTCATAACAACTAGCGACCATTACTACGTCGTCATATACTAAGTGTATCCAATGTAAAAATGCTCTCTGAATATACAGTTCAGGAATTGTCACCTCTTTTCAGCAAGGACATCCCTCTGTTTTAGTTCTGAACAATTGCATGATGCATGTGCTCCAACCCATCACAATCTCACGAATTAGGCATATGGTGACTACCCCCAGCCCCATTTTACACTTTTAGAATTGCGCAGTACCATTACTATCACCTTCTGCATCTGCTCCAGTAATCATGCATATGCCCTGAGTAACTGTCTTTGCTCCTTTGAGACCTCTCTCAGCCTTCTCCCATTATCTGCTAACTGTTGCACCCATGCAGAGCAGCCACAAAGTAATGATTAAAAAATTCTTTAATATTTCCAGGTTTTCCAGCAAACTTTTTAATACTTTTACCTGGTTCTGAAAATTGTATTCCTATTATAAAGACAGTTTTAATTGTTTTCTAACTACCAATAACCAAATCTTGTAAAAAATTCACAAAAATTAAGAAGACACATTCAACTTTGTTTATTTAAATAGTTTTTTTTATTTTATTCATTTTTACTACAGTGTCATAGTTGGTATTTTATAAGCAATTTAACACACTTATACAATTTAAGCTAAAACGTGTAGTATGAACTAGTACAATTAAAATTTTAATATCTGGTAGATCAAATTATTGAAGATTTTTACATCACACATCAATAGCTTGAATCTCAGCTAAAAGTTTTGCTTTTCTGATCCCACATCATTTTTCCCCCTCTTCAATTTCTACAAGTTTTCTTTTCAGAACTTCTGATTCAGTTGCTGTAGCTTCTTTTTTCTGACATTCAGTTTCTTCTCATAGTTTTGAATGTGAGTTCTGGTAAGAATGAAAAAGATTTTGGAAAATCAAGTGTTGCAACAGCTCCAATTGTTTCACTCTGGATAGTCATATATATTAATTGTTGAGCAATGAACATTTCATTTTTCATATTCTGAACTAAGCATTCAGAATTGACTGATAAACCTCTTTCAATATTAGATTGCCATGACAAAGTCAAAACTATCTTTAACAGTTTCACTAATAATTGGGGATTCACTCAAAAATGATCTAGGCGCCTGTTAGCCTGTGAAGAATTTTTCAGAAGTTTTTTGGCCAAAGGTTGAGAACAAACTGTTGCAATCTCAAGTAATTTCATCAGCTGCAATACAACAGATCCAATTATTTTCATTCAAAATAGTGAAATGACTTTCAGTCTTCCACTTCTGACTTTAGCAAAATGTACAAGACTTGGATGAAAACATGAGACTGCTTTAGTAAGCTTATCCAGTTAAGGTGATCACATCAACAATTTTTCCATAAAAGCTAAGAAAACAGTTGTGGTATCTTTCGTAAATTGTAAAATCGAAAGATCAGTGACCATTATTTTTTAATTCTTTGATAGCTTTCTTTTGAAGGTTTTTTTGCACCAAATTTTAAGTCTGGACTTGATAAGGAATCAGACTTCTGTACATCTGCATTATATTTTGAATAACTGTCACAAAAGAGCTACGCAAAAACAGTGCCATAGGAGCATTAGTTTGATATTCATGTAAGAATGGTTGTGACCCAGTTGCTAATGACCAAAAGAGTTCTAATTTCATTGGCAAGAAATGGTCTGAAAGAGCCCCAGTTACAATTCTGTAGCTGGTGCTAGTCAGTTCTTTATCACACTGTAAACCCTCCGCCATTTTTTTAAAATTGCAAATAATTTTAATACCACGAGCAGCAACATTTTCATTTTCCACCCAACAGACTGCACAACATTTTTTAGGATAAGGATTTGATCCTGAATATTCTGTTAATTGTGCGCAATGAGTCGGCAAGTCTTAACAGATAATAAACTGACCTGAAAGACTGAATAATATCCCAATTATTGACTTCAATTCCACATTTAAATGCACCATTCATGATATGAAGACTGCAACTGCCCATATGAAGTATCATTGGATCACTGATTTGTTTAGTAGACTGCAGGTTGGATTTCAGATGTCTGAAAAATTTATGATTAGATTTGGTCCATCCATTGACATTTGTAAAATTTTATTAAGGCATAAAGAGGTAGAAGTGTTTCCTTGAATGATAGACGAAGATCAGAAGCGCTTGCTCTAAAATCTGATATAGATCCATATGAGTTCTTGACAAACTTTACTGTGTGGCTCATCAAATCCTATAACAAAATATTTACAAGAAGTAATAGATTCCCTCAGTTTATCTTTATAATAAATAGCAATCTCATAAAGAACTGCGTACGCAATTTCAGTTCACTGTTGTTCCATTCTTCTGGCTATTTCACTATCACTGTTTTTTAATTATTGTACACGACTTCCAGCTGAGCACACTGAATTGCGAGTTATTAATGTCTAAATATACCACAGTATTTCTGTACAGCTTACTACTTCCCTGAGAAGAAAGGAGCTGACTGTATTTTGTGATTTCTGAATCTGTGTTTCATTTTCTTGATTTATGACTGGATGAGATGGTTAATTTTTTTGATGAATCATGTTTGTCTCAGTACTAGCATGTTGTAGGCAAGTTCAAAAACTTTGACGAGTAGTGGTATTTTTGTAGATTTCAACATTACTAATATGGTTTCATGCTTTAGCATCACACTCTTGACAGCTGTTCTACCCATATTACTTAAAGAAAATTTCACATTGCACAGCCTGCATTTTGCGCTCTTAGAATTGTTTCTAACTTCTGTCCAAATTTTCAAACCTGAGCCAGTCACCAACAGCTTTTAAAACACGATCTCGTGCTGAATGCAATAGTCTGTAAAAGATTTATGACATTTTTACTGTTACAATATCCACTCGATGATATAAATAACGGTACAAATGACACAGGGAAGTAAGAAGGATTTTCAAAAGCATATTATAGAGAGGGTGGTTTTTCTCAGAAACTGTACTTATTTGTAATACAAAATATGAAATGAAACTAATGGGTCTATGCAGATAAGAAGCCTCATAAATACACAGCAACAATAAGCACAAATACAGATCTCAACAATTACGTTATTGTCGCAAACCATTATGGCCAGTAAGCTTCCAGCTGAAGTCCATAGACTACATTGCTGTAGTCACAAAAAAGTTTCTTGATATTTATGAAATTCCCTGATATTTCCTGGTTGCATGAAATTCCCTGATAACCCCGATATTTCGCGTTTTCTGGTTTGCGGCCACCCTGCCATGAGAAATCCTCCTCCATCCTCCTAATTTCATTCTGCAACTCCCATACATTAGACACTAAACTTAATAGCCACCTGTGGGTGGATAACACCACTACATCTGGTTGCGCAGAAAACAGAACCCCATCATTCAGGTAATGATCTTGCAGCGCCCCCAGTGAAGAGGTATAGGAATGCCAAAACTACAAGGTGTACACCTTTGCTTCCGCCATTGGCCAATAGGTGGCGACAATGGTAAGTAGCGGTCGAAAGAAACAGATCGCAGACGTCCGGCAGTTAGCTTGGATCTTGGTCAACATAACCTCATTCAAACATTAGTCGATTTGTGTCTTCATCATATAGTTGTTCTTGATTGAAAATGTCAATTTACAAACCTAATTCTCATCATGTGCGGGAGGTGTTACTGTTTTGTTTCAATATGATGAGTGTGTGTGTGTGTGTTGGGGTTTATGGGCGCTCAACATCGAGGTCATCAGCGCACTGACACACATTAAAAGGAATGAATGTGGATAGACCTAAGAAAACTGAAGCACACACTCAATGAAAGCAGGAAAAGAAAGAAAAGGCTACATAAGAAAGTAAAACCGAAGGAAAGGGAAAACATAGCAACAAGAATGCCACTGAAATTGTCACTGGCTGGCTACTTACATAAAATATGGGCGAGCTTGTCACACAGTGAGCAAATTAAAATCCTCTCCCTAAAATCTTTGTAAAAACATTTGACGTGGCACAGAACCTTAAAACTTTAACCACATTCGTCCGAGTGTTCCCTAAAGAGTTGGCAGGTCCGCTGGCAAGTCAGCCGTGGCCCGCTGGTCAGAAAATAAAACGCAATCCAATAAAACGTGGCGCACAGTGACCTGGACGCTGCAAGCACCACACATTGGAGGGTCTTCTCGCCGGAGCAGGAAGCCATGCATCATAGGGCTGTGGCCTATTCGAAGCCGAGTGAGGAGAACCTCGTCCCGTCGATGGGGCTGAAAGGAAGTACACCACACACGCGTTGTGGACTTGACTATACGGAGCTTATTGTCAGTCACTTCCAGCCACTCATCCTCCCACCGACACATGACCCGTGAGCTCAACAGCGAGGTGAGTGCGTGCAAGGGGATAGCACACTGAGATACGTGTGGATCGAGACACGCCTCCTTGGCTGTGAGATCTGCCCTTTCATTCCCAGCAATGCCGACATGCCCCGGAACCCAGCAGAAAGCTACAACCTTCCCCAGTCGCTGTAGTCGGAGGAGGGCATCCTGGATGGTCTGGACTATTTTATCTGCCGGATACAAAAGGTGCAATGACTGAAGGGCACTGAGTGAATCTGAACAGACAAGAAATTTAGGAGAGGAAGAATGTCTCATCTGCTCCAGCGCCCGCAAGATCGCAGACAATTCTGCATCAAAGACAGTAAAAGTCTGAGGCAGTCGGACCTTGAGGACACGATCTGGAAAAACAACTGAGCAACCAACGGAATCCCCTTGTTTCGACCCATCTGTAAAAACAGCTACATAGTCATGGTGCTCAGATAAAATAGCAGAAAATGCTGCATTAAAAATGGTGGCAGAAGTGCAATCTCTCTTGTACTGCAATAAATCTAAAATCACTCCGGGCCTCTTCAGTAACCAGGGTGGCAAGTGGTTAAAACCCTGGATTTGGGGTTGTACAGACTCCACACCGAGCGACTCTAGCACACGTTGCACACGGATCCCAAACGGCAACGTAGCCCGGGGACGGTGGGAAAAAAGGCGGTCCAGAGGTGGATAGGCAACAAGGTGGTGAGCAGGCGAGCTGGGAGCTGCAAGAAACTTACAAGCCTGGCGCACCAGCAGGAGCTGCCGCCGGATGGTAAGTGGCGGTTCGCCAGCCTCAGCACAGAGGCTGGGTACGGGACTGGTCCGATAAGCACCCGTGGCCAGTCGAATCCCAGCATGGTGGACAGCGTCAAGGATCTGCAAATAAGACGGCCTTGCTGACCCATATACTGTCCACCCATAGTCCAGCCGTGAATGCACAAAAGCTCGATAAAACTGAAGGAGACGCGCCCTGTCCACTCCCCAAGACCTGTGGCTGAGGCACTTGAGGATGTTCAGTGCCTTCAGGGTTCTGGCTTTCAAGTCACGTAGGTGTGGCAGCCATGACAACCTGGAATCAAAAATTAGGCCCAGAAACCGCACTGTGTCTCTAAAATGTAGGACAGTATCCCCCACATGCAAGGCAGGCAAAGAAAAAAGACGACAAGAACGATTAAAATGAACACAAACACACTTATCGGCAGAAAACCGAAAACCTGTCTTTGCAGCCCACTCCTCTAACCGCCGCGTTGTTAGCTGCAACTGATGGCTCACGGTTGCAACACTGGAGGAGGAACAGAAAACAGCAAAGTCGTCCACAAACAATGAGCACTGTACTGGACTCCCCACTGTAGACGTTATACTGCTGATGGCTATGGCAAAGAGGGTAACGCTTAAAACACTGCCCTGGGGGACACCGTTCTCTTGCTCAAAGCGATCAGACAGTGTGTTACCAACGCGGGTCCGAAAAAAACGCTGAGACAGGAAAGACCGAATGAAAATGGGGAGGCGGCCACGAAAGCCCCATTGATGCAGTTGTCCAAGAATACAGTGTCTCCAAGTAGTATCATATGCCTTACTGATATCAAAGGCGATACCAATACAGTGATGCTGACGGAGGAAAGCCTGCTGTATAGCCGCCTCTAGGAGGGTCAGGTTTTCGACCGTGGACCGAAATTTTCGGAATCCACACTGAAAGAGGCTAAGGAGCTGTCTAGTCTCTAACAGCCAGACCAGACGACGGTTAACCATCCGTTCCAGGGTCTTTCCGACACAGCTTGTCAAGGCGATACTACGATAACTACTGGGACATGTGCGGTCCTTTCCTGGTTTGAGGAGAGGTATGAGGATTGCCTCCCTCCACGAGGTGGGGAACACTCCTGTCTGCCATATCAGATTAAAACATTCAAGGAGGATTTCCTTTGACGCCACTGGCAGATGTCGAAGCATGGAGTACCGGATGTGGTCGTAACCTGGTGCAGTGTCAGAAGTCGCAGTAAGTGCCGATTAAAGTTCCCACATGGAGAAAGAGGAGTTGTAGGCCTCAGAACTGTTCGACGGAAAGTCCAACTTCGCTCTTTCGACAGTCGCACGGTAGCAACGAAACGCTGGATCCTGGGTTGCAGTGGCAGTACTTTGTGCAAAATGCTCTGCCAGTGTCTGAGCAATGGCTCTGGGTGTTGTATGGAGGCATCCCTGGTTCAGGACTGCAGCTATTGGTAAACGGCTGCGATTACCGGAAATCCTCCGGATGGCTTCCCATACTTTTGTGGAACAAGTGGAACGGTTGATGGAGTCCAGGAACTCCTGCCATGACCTTTTCTTGCTCTCTTTAATGACACGGCATGCCCTGGCTCTCGCGATTCGAAAGGCGGTAAGATTGACCACTGTTGGGCGGCATTTAAATTGGCAAAGAGCCGCACGCCTGTCCCGGATGGCTGAACGGCACTCTTCTATCCACCAAGGCACAAGGCGCCGCTTAAGAGGGCCAGAAGACTGTGGTATGGACAGGTCAGCAGCATGATGGATCACAAGTGTGCTGTGATCCACCCATTCCTGTACACTGTTGTGGCGCTCAAAGACAGCTAACCGAGTGAACAGTGGCCAGTTAGCACTGCCAATCATCCACGATGGCGGCCTCTGCTCCAGCAATACACCATCCAGGAGATGAATGCGGATGGGGAAATGATCGCTGGAATGAAGGTCGTCAATGACCTCCCAGTGAACAGAGTCGGTGAGGGTTGGAAAGCAGAAAGATAGGTCAATGGCTGAGAATGACCCAGTAGCAGTAGAGAAATGAGTTGGAGTACCTGTGTTGAGGATGCACAACACTTGAGATGTTAGGAAGCTCTCCAAAATTCGACCTCGAGTGCAAAGAGAAGTGGAGCCCCACAGGACATGATGGGCAATGAAGTCTCCCAGGAGAAGAAATGGGCGGGGGAGTTGGTCGATAAGATCTGTGAGAGCGTCTAAGGTCATTGCACCCAGAGGGGGTGAATAAAGGGAGCAAACGGTAAGCCTCTGACGGGAATGAATTTCAACTGCAACTGCTTGCAGGTCAGTATCCAGGGGGAGAGCAGAGGAGTGGTGGTCATTATTGACAAACACGGCGACTCTGCCTTTGGCTCTTTCTCCAGTCAGGTCATCTTTGCGATACAACGTATAGCCCCTTAGTACAGGAGCATCAGATGGTTTTAAATGCGTTTCCTGTAAACACAAGCACAGGGGGCGTTGCCGTGCTAGGAGGTTCAGTTCCTCCACATGTGCCCGGAATCCATTCATGTTCCACTGTATAATGGGAGCCATCTATCAGGGTGGGAGGACCTTCATTCTCACTTTCTGTCGGGGAAGAGAGCCCACAACAGGTGGAGGCTCAGTTTTGGGGCGAGATGATTGCCCCAGTCTGACATCAACCTCCATCGCCTCTGAAGAGGAGTCGAGAGAGAAGTCAGAGAGAATGACATCAACATCAGCAGACTGTATCACTTCAGTCTCCTTTAGCGGGCGAGTGTTTACTTTTGGCTTTGGCTTCAATTTTCTGGCCTGAGGTGGCAATGGAGCCAAAACCTCAGAAGCAGTAGGGGGTGTAGCAGCACTGGGCAGTGCACAAGACTGGACCTGGAAAGGGGCAGGAAGTTCCATGATGTCAGCTACCACGGCCTGGTCAGAAGGCCGGGGAGGGGGGAGGGGGGGGGGGGGACAGCAGGCTTCACAGGAACAGCAGCAGCACACGTACATTGACAAACGCAGGTGCTAGTGCTGACAGTAGCAACCTCCGTTTGTGTAGCGGCATCGGTTTTCAAGACTGGCTGTTTCAGAACAGAAGAAAAGGAAGCAGCGAACGTGGGCGGCTTCAGGGACTTGTAAATTTTCTTTGCCTCACCATACGGGATGCGTTTGGTGGTTTTAAGTTCCTGGATCTTCCGTTCCTCAAGGAAAACTCTACATTCCCTACTCCACACAGGGTGATCCCCAGAGCAGTTGACACACTTGGGAGGAGAGGAGCAACTAACTCCCTCATGGGCGGCTTTACCACATGTCCCGCAAGTGGGTTCCCCTTTACAGCCAAGAGTAGTGTGTCCAAAGTGTTGGCATTTGAAACACCGCCTGGGGTTGGGGTAATAAGGCCGTACACTGAGACGTAGGAAACCTGCCTTCACATGCTCGGGCAATTTGGTGCTGTTAAACGTAAGGATAAATAAGTCAGATTTCATGAGAGCACCATCCAACCGTTTCATAACGTGTTGCACGTCGACAATTCCTTCCCGGGACCATTCAGCCTTCAGTTCGTCTTGGGGAATGTCAATGAGATCTCTGCAAGTCACAATTAGGAATCAACATGGATTCCGGAAACAGCGATCGTGTGAGACCCAACTCGCCTTATTTGTTCATGAGACCCAGAAAATATTAGATACAGGCTCCCAGGTAGATGCTATTTTTCTTGACTTCCGGAAGGCGTTCGATACAGTTCCGCACTGTCGCCTGATAAACAAAGTAAGAGCCTACGGAATATCAGACCAGCTGTGTGGCTGGATTGAAGAGTTTTTAGCAAACAGAACACAGCATGTTGTTATCAATGGAGAGACGTCTACAGACGTTAAAGTAACCTCTGGCGTGCCACAGGGGAGTGTTATGGGACCATTGCTTTTCACAATATATATAAATGACTTAGTAGATAGTGTCGGAAGTTCCATGCGGCTTTTCGCGGATGATGCTGTAGTATACAGAGAAGTTGCTGCATTAGAAAATTGTAGCGAAATACAGGAAGATCTGCAGCGGATAGGCACTTGGTGCAGGGAGTGGCAACTGACCCTTAACATAGGCAAATGTAATGTATTGCGAATACATAGAAAGAAGGATCCTTTATTGTATGATTATATGATAGCGGAACAAACACTGGTAGCAGTTACTTCTGTAAAATATCTGGGAGTATGCGTACGGAACGATTTGAAGTGGAATGATCATATAAAACTAATTGTTGGTAAGGCGGGTACCAGGTTGAGATTCATTGGGAGAGTGCTTAGAAAATGTAGTCCATCAACGAAGGAGGTGGCTTACAAAACACTCGTTCGACCTATACTTGAGTATTGCTCATCAGTGTGGGATCCGTACCAGGTCGGGTTGACGGAGGAGATAGAGAAGATCCAAAGAAGAGCGGCGCGTTTCGTCACTGGGTTATTTGGTAACCGTGATAGCGTTACGGAGATGTTTAATAAACTCAATTGGCAGACTCTGCAAGAGAGGCGCTCTGCATCGCGGTGTAGCTTGCTCGCCAGGTTTCGAGAGGGTGCGTTTCTGGATGAGGTATCGAATATATTGCTTCCCCCTACTTATACTTCCCGAGGAGATCACGAATGTAAAATTAGAGAGATTAGAGCGCGCACGGAGGCTTTCAGACAGTCGTTCTTCCCGCGAACCATACGCGACTGGAACAGGAAAGGGAGGTAATGACAGTGGCACGTATAGGTGCCCTCCGCCACACACCGTTGGGTGGCTTGCGGAGTATCAATGTAGATGTAGATGTAGATGAACACCCTTGCTGTAGTTCAAGGTGTTGTGAAATTTAGTCTCAATCGCAAACTCCCCAAGAAATGGTGCCTTCTGAAGGTTCTGGACTTGCTGGAAGCTAGATGTTTCAACCAACAAGGTGCCATTTCGCAAGCGCTTTACAGATTTTAATGTGCCAGCAATACCTTCTAAGCCCTTCTGTATATAAAATGATGAAACTTTTTCCAAACTCCCATCTTTTCTTCTAATTATGAGAAACACATTCTGCGAAGCAGCATGCGTTCTGTTACTATTACCTGAATCAGAAGGACTGGCTACACGAGCCCTCTTGTGAGATTGGTTGTTAGAACCTACCAGCGGCCCACCCTTTCCGCTGGGAGGAGAAGAAGAAAAGTTCGAGGGTTCCATCTCGGTCCCACGAGCAGCTAGGGAACTAGGAGTCCACCTAGACAGAGCCCCGCGTGCCTAGGTAAGCCTTATACAACTGAGGTGCGGCAGGTTCCCCAGAGGTTGCCCGCCAACGACTGTTCCACCTCAACAGCCATGCATCTCAGCAGCGCGCAGCACACGTTGAGATTGAGGGGTTGTTTATAGAGGTTTATTCCATCCTCGCAATCCAGGCGGTCAAGGTAAGATCCCCATTCCCTGAGACACACAACATTCCACCGCCGCGCCGCACGGTGGTCGCTGAAGTATGCTCAGAGCTTACGGTGACAGGGGACTAGCGGCGCTTACCAGTTCCCAGCTCAGGAACCCCGGGGTCGCCAAGCCCGTACCCAGCAAATGAATGCCGAGCCCCTGGGGGCTCAATATGATGAAAACAGCAGCTGAGTCTCATCGAATGCTCTCAAGTACGTATGGTAAGGACGCTATTAGTGAAATAATGTGTCTTGAGTGGTTTCAATGCTTCAAGAACAGTGATTTTAATGTTGTAGACCGGCATAGTGGTAGAAGAGAGAATGTTTACAAAGATGCAGAATTGGAGACATTGCTGAGTGAAGACTTGCATCAGACTCAAGAAGAATTGGCACGATTAGTGGGAATGACACATCAAGCCATTTCAAAATGTCTCAAGGCTATGAGCATGTTGCAGAAAGAAGGAACTTGTGTCCCATGTGAGCTGAAACCAAGAGATGTTTAACGGTATTTGTGTGTTTGTGAACAGTTGCTTCAGAGGCAAAAACGGAAAGGATTTCTGCATTGCACTGTGACCGGGGACAAAAAATGGGTTCATTACGATAACCCTAAATGCAAAAAATCATGAGGATATCCCAGCCACGATTCCACGTCGACGGCCAAACCGAATATTCACGGCTCCAAGATCATGCTGTGCACTTGGTGAGACCAGCTTGGCATCGTGTACTATGAGGTGTTAAAAACTGTTAAAATCAAGTGAAAAAAAAATCAAAGGTGCTCATTATCAAATGCCATTAATGCATTAGAGCCGAGCATTGAAAGAAACAGCTGCAATACAGCGAGAGGCATGATAAAGTGATTTTGCAGCATGACAACGCTCAACTCCATGTTGCAAAAGAGGTCAAAATGTACTTGGAAACGTTAAAATGGGAAGTCCTACCCCACCCGCCATATTCTCCAGATATTACTCCCTCTGACTATCCCTGTTTAGATCAATGGCGCATGGCCTGTCTGACCAACACTTTCGATCTCATGAAGAAGTCACAAATTGGATAGATTCGTGGATCGCTTCAAAAGATGAACAATTTTTTCGACGCAGGATTCGTACACTGCCCGAAAGATGGGAGAAAGTAGTGGCCAGTAATGGAAAATACTTTGAATGATACATGTGTAAACAATTTGCTTCATTAAAGCCTCAAATGTTGTGGGAAAAACAGCAGAAGCAAAGCTGTACACCTTGTAGAATTCTTCTTTCTGGCCCTTCTCCAGTATGGCAACCTGAGATGGATAGGGATCAATATCACCTCTTCTCCACTTAGAAGCCCACTTAGAAGCCTGCTGTCTCTGAACTGCATATTTTAGCACCCCAACAATAAAGCCTATCTTAATACAAGCACATAACCTTATCTCAAACAACACTTATCCCCTATGCTATACACAAAAGAACAATATTCAGAAATCACAATACATATCAGTTATTTCCTTGGCATCGATACCACTTCTGTTGCTCATTCTTCTGCTTCCCCTTCTTTGCCTCTTTCCTTGCTCTCACTAATATCTCTCAAGGAATTGCCTCTGGTGTACACTTGAATGATCACAGCCGTCCACTAAGCACAATTGTTGACCTTGTTGAATGCTGCAGCTTTACATTTACTGGTGATGTGTTTTCAGTTACTTGGTATGGGCCCTGGTACCATGTTACAAACTACTTTGCTTTTCCTTCAGAGTATATGGGCTCGATAAATCACCCACTGGCCTTCTTTATACTGAGGCAACATCCCCACTCTCTTCACTGCCTCTTCCTGCTTCTCCACACTTTCCTCACTGATCTTGGAAATTCATGGACAGATGCCTCCCCACGACCACCACCACCATTCCTGCCTCCTTTCTGGCTTATTACGATGTTGAATGGTGATGGAATCTTCTTTCCATACACAGGGTGTACATGGGGACCAGGAAAAAAAATTCCCGGATATCCCGTTTAAAAAACATGCTTTTTCCCGAGCGAAAATACAATTTTTCCACGCTGTGTGACAGTAGGTTTTCCGTAGATTTTCCCTCAGAACAGTAAAACTTATCAATCCTTTGAATGGTTAACGTTTTACACACTCATGTGGAACTTCCCGGAAAAAAAAAGAAAACGGGGAAGAAAAGTTTTGGAAAGGCCTTTGATTTGCAGCAACATATATGCTGCATATTTTTGTATTACGAAAGTATAAATTCGAATTGCACCAAACACAGCGCGTTAGTTTCCGGAATGTAGAAACCGAGGTTGTGATGTCCTTTTGTAAGCCATATCTCATGCCTTGTGATCTCGCCAGCCGATGACAGCAGCTATTCAAAGCATAGGACACATTATAGTCAGCCAATAGCAAGATCACTGGCTATGTAGTGCGAACACACAAAGAGGAAAAGTTAACATTAAGTTTACATTAATATACATAGTAGAGAAGCTAAGCTTTCACATGTAATATTGTTCTTTTTTGTATGTGTTATATTTTAAGATACATCACACAAATGTGCCAGTAAACTTAAAATTATGACATAAATGTCTGGGCTCAAAATTCTTGTAAGTGGCTGATCCTCAAAGTGTTCAGTTTTAAATGCTCTGCGATTTAGAAATTCATCCCACGTTCTCACATGTAACATAATTCATCATGCATAAAAAGAAATTTACTCTGAAAGTAGCGCTTTTCGAACCACCATTCGCAATACAATCCAGAGAATGTTAGAAATAGGTTCGATTTACCAGTTGCCAGAGAGCACCAGAAAACAGGCATTATTGCGCGTACGCAGCTGCAGTGGTGTAGGAAGCCCGCATGTTCGTATGTATAAAGCACTAAGAGAGCTTACAAGACACCATAAAAGAAACAGGGCATCAGAGGATACTCCGAAGAGCATCATAATTTCGTAAACCATACTAAAATGCATAATTCGGCTTGAAGTGCACATTGGTTTTTTCCAGATTCACAATGAAGTAGGTCCCATCTGATATTAGGCTTTTCAGTTTGGTTTTTTGGGATGTAAATTTTCTTGGAACACCAGTACTCTCCAATCTCATTTTGGTTCTTCATTATGGCATAATGCCATACATGGCAGATTATGAAAACGTGCACTTGAAATTCAGAAAACAGTTCGAACTAGCCAACACTGTGGAATGAAACACTTCATTTCAAATAAAATGATTGCCTCAGCGGAAAGATCAATAAAGTCAAATTTCTTTAGCAAAATTGCAAAAATAACTTCTTTGTTCTGCAAGGCAATTAATGTTTGACTGCTAATAAATCGGAAACAAAATAAAATCAGAAAACTGAAACTAATAATATACACTCCTGGAAATTGAAATAAAAACACCGTGAATTCATTGTCCCAGGAAGGGGAAACTTTATTGACACATTCCTGGGGTCAGATACATCACATCATCACACTGACAGAACCACAGGCACATAGACACAGGCAACAGAGCATGGACAATGTCGGCACTAGTACAGTGTATATACACCTTTCGCAGCAATGCAGGCTACTATTCTCCCATGGAGACGATCGTAGAGATGCTGGATGTAGTCCTGTGGAACGGCTTGCCATGCCATTTCCACCTGGTGCCTCAGTTGGACCAGCATTCGTGCTGGACGTGCAGACCGCGTGAGACGACACTTCATCCAGTCCCAAACATGCGCAATGGGGGACAGATCCGGAGATCTTGCTGGCCAGGGTAGTTGACTTACACCTTCTAGAGCACGTTGGGTGGCACGGGATACATGCGGACGTGCATTGTCCTGTTGGAACAGCAAGTTCCCTTGCCGGTCTAGGAATGGTAGAACGATGGGTTTGATGACGGTTTGGATGTACCGTGCACTATTCAGTGTCCCCTCGACGATCACCAGTGGTGTACGGCCAGTGTAGGAGATCGTTCCCCACACCATGATGCCGGGTGTTGGCCCTGTGTGCCTCGGTCGTATGCAGTCCTGATTGTGGCGCTCACCTGCACGGCGCCAAACACGCATACGACCATCATTGGCACCAAGGCAGAAGCGACTCTCATCGCTGAAGACGACACGTCTCCATTCATCCCTCCATTCACGCCTGTCGCGACACCACTGGAGGCGGGCTGCACGATGTTGGGGCGTGAGCAGAAGACGGCCTAACGGTGTGCGGGACCGTAGCCCAGCTTCATGGAGACGGTTGCGAATGGTCCTCGCCGATACCCCAGGAGCAACAGTGTCCCTAATTTGCTGGGAAGTGGCGGTGCGGTCCCCTACGGCACTGCGTAGGATCCTACGGTCTTGGCGTGCATCCGTGCGTCGCTGTGGTCCGGTCCCAGGTCGACGGGCACGTGCACCTTCCGCCGACCACTGGCGACAACATCGATGTACTGTGGAGACCTCACGCCCCACGTGTTGAGCAATTCGGCGGTACGTCCACCCGGCCTCCCGCATGCCCACTATACGCCCTCGCTCAAAGTCCGTCAACTGCACATACGGTTCACGTCCACGCTGTCGCGGCATGCTACCAGTGTTAAAGACTGCGATGGAGCTCCGTATGCCACAGCAAACTGGCTGACACTGACGGCGGCGGTGCACAAATGCTGCGCAGCTAGCGCCATTCGACGGCCAACACCACGGTTCCTGGTGTTTCCGCTGTGCCGTGCGTGTGATCATTGCTTGTACAGCCCTCTCGCAGTGTCCGGAGCAAGTATGGTGGGTCTGACACACCGGTGTCAATGTGTTCTTTTTTCCATTTCCAGGAGTGTATTTTTGTCCTCTGTAATTATGTGAATGTATTTTAATTCACATAACTTCCGACCACAGAAATCCGTTTTGTTTTCATTTGATGTGGGAGCTATAAACGAAGAGAAGCAGTGAAATCACTCAACATAAACACGGTTCACGTGGAGACTAACGCCCTCCCCACTACAACTCAGACAATTCTGTGCATGCGCGAATCTAGCAGCTAGGGCGCGCGAGAAAAAATTTTCTCATTTGCATCTGGCTGCTTACTGCCACTGCCGATACAGCTAACAGCCACACTTCAAGTAGCAGAAAGCAGGAGAAGGTTCTGCTCATACGCGAGTCAACTTCGCATGCGCATCAGCCCGCTGGCAACTGGTCAAAGGAACCTAATGTGAACAGTTGTGACGTCATGCTCATAGCAAGCAGTTTATTGTTATGAAGAATTACATAGTCTTCGCCCTACGGCCTTTGACATATTTTTACTATTTGCAGACGCTTGTGGGTGCTCGGTGTTCTGTTGTTGTAAATTGAGCATTTCCTTGCCACTAAAGTTTTATTTTTTTCCTCTCGCATATATTTTATTCTGCAGTATCATTCTAGAATAGCAGGATACAGTAACATTCTTACCAGTTAAAATTACAAAACTTTAACTGAAAGCTAAAACAATAAAAAATTCCCGGAATTCCAAAAAATTCCCGGATTTTTCCCCGTTTTCTCCCGGATGAAAAAATTCCCGGGTTTTTCCTGGATTTCCCGGTTGTCCCGGGTTGTATACACCTTGCATACACAACCTCGAATGGCAGCAACCCCACCCATGCTAGTGTGCACTTTTGAGTTGTGCCCACTATCAAGGCTAGATATATGTCCAGTTCGAATAGTATGCCCTCATGTAATAGCTAAGCATTTTTCGAATTGTCCTATGAACTCACTCTGTCCTCCTGTTAGTTTCCAGGAGAAGTGGACTAATTCTCAACTTTTTTTTATTTTACTTTTCACAACTGACATGTCTCTCATCAAGTCTGACATGGATTTTAACCCCTGGATCATAATTATCCAGCACCGCAAACTTCAATATCCAGCCATTAACCGACACCTGCATGACTATGACTGACTGACTGACTGACTGACTGACTGCCCATTTGTCTGGCATCAGCTGCAGCTCAATTTAATGAGAAAAATGATATATCATGGCCAGCTCACTACGATTACCTGCTGATGTTCAGTTGAATGGGCCTAACACGTCCATCCCAATGAAACTAAATGATTCTGTTGCTTCTGGCAGTCTCTACAACAGCACCTGCTTCCAATGTAAGCCCTTGCACTGTGTATAAGCCATGCAATTTCTGACAAACCAATCAACTTCATTATTTCTGAATGAAATTTTCACTCTGCAGTGGCGTGTGTGCTGATATGAAACTACCTAGCAGATTATAACTGTGTGCTGGACCGAGACTTGAACTCGGGATCATAGCCTTTCACAAGCAAGTGCTCTACCAACTGAGCTACCCAAACACAACTCACGTCCCGTCATCACAGCTTCAATTGGTAGAGCACTTGCCCACGAAAGGCAAAGGTCCCAAGTTCGAGTCTCAGTCTGGCACACAGTTTTAAACTGCCAGAAAGTTTCATATCCGCGCACACTCTGCTGCAGAGTGAAAATTTCATTCTGGAAACATCCCCCAGGCTGTGGCTAAGCCATGTCTCTGCAGTATCCTTTCTTCCAGGAGTGCTAGTTCTGCAAGGTTCGCAGAAGAGCTTCTGTGAAGTTTGGAAGGTAGGAGACGAAGTACTGGCAGAGTTGAAGCTGTGATGATGGGTCACGAGTTGTGCTTGGGTAGCTCAGTTGATAGAGCACTTACCCACGAAAGACAAAGGTTCCGAGTTCTAGTCTCGGTCTGGCACACAGTTTTAATCTGCCAGGAACTTTCATCATTCTTCCTACCCTTCATCCAATACTTTTCTGCCACACACTAATTTATTACCTTTCATCCCCCTTGGCCTGATAAGCAGTGATCGTGCATTTTACGTAACACTTTCTGCTTCAATTCTGCTAGCATCACCACCTGTGGTACTAAATTTCATTTCTCTACATAGTAATCTGTGATGCATAGTAAACTGCTGTTGGTTGCCATACTGTCTACATTCTTCATCCGCATTGTGTACTACTTGCCATTCCCAAAGGTCCTGACCTACTGGTTGTACAACTGCTGTCTTCCTGGTTAACCTGTCCACATTTTTGTGCTTCTTCCTTGAGTTACGGACTATTTCGTACTCAAATTCACTGATTTTTAATGCCCACCTTGTCAATTTACTTTGAACCTTGTAACCACCTCAGAGCAGCATGGTTCATCACTATTTTTAACTTTCTTCTGTACAAGTAACACCACAAGTATGTTACCCCATACACCAAAATAAGATACCCCACATCTTGGATCACATCTCTGGCAGACGCGCGTCATGATGCTCTCACTAAGTTAAGTGATTAATATTGAAATAAGAGCTAATTTAGTCAATATTGCATTTTAGACTAGTGCATTTACTTCTTTGCTAGGCTATCTATTGAAGGTTTCACTTTTCTCAACATATTTAGATTGAGAACAAAGCATTTTGTAAAGGCCAATAGTCATTAGTTTTGTTTACACTTTAGGTGTAAATTTCGAGCAAGTGTAGATCTTTATTTTTCTTACTAGACTTAGCAGCTCAAAGTTAAATTAATTTGTGTCTGTCATACAGAGTTTAGGTAGTTAGGCCTAGTTAAAACTTTCAAAAGTAAGTTTAAAAGTTTGTTTACATTAGTGTTCGTTACGTATTAGTATAGGCTACAAAACTTAAGTGCTCTTTAGCCAAGTTGTTCTCTGCTTTTGTGTAAATTTTTTTATCAAGCCATGTGTGACAAATGTGGTGGTTGCTGTAAAAAATCTGAAGGAGGGAGTGTTCTGTGAAGACCGTAGGTTACTGTTTCATTGGGGCGAATGTAGTGGCGAGGTAACAGAGGTAGATAATGAGGCTCTTCAATGGCAATCTACATCTACATTGATACTCCGCAAGCCACCCAACGGTGTGTGGCGGAGGGCACTTTACGTGCCACTGTCATTACCTCCCTTTCCTGTTCCAGTCGCGTATGGTTCGCGGGAAGAACGACTGTCTGAAAGCCTCCGTGCGCGCTCTAATCTCTCTAATTTTACATTCGTGATCTCCTCGGGAAGTATAAGTAGGGGGAAGCAATATATTCGATACCTCATCCAGAAACGCACCCTCTCGAAACCTGGCGAGCAAGCTACACCGTGATGCAGAGCGCCTCTCTTGCAGAGTCTGCCACTTGAGTTTATTAAACATCTCCGTAACGCTATCACGGTTACCAAATAACCCAGTGACAAAACGCGCCGCTCTTCTTTGGATCTTCTCTATCTCCTCCGTCAACCCGACCTGGTACGGATCCCACACTGATGAGCAATACTCAAGTATAGGTCGAACGAGTGTTTTGTAAGCCACCTCCTTTGTTGATGGACTACATTTTCTAAGCACTCTCCCAATGAATCTCAACCTGGTACCCGCCTTACCAACAATTAGTTTTATATGATCATTCCACTTCAGATCGTTCCGTACGCATACTCCCAGATATTTTACAGAAGTAACTGCTACCAGTGTTTGTTCCGCTATCATATAATCATACAATAAAGGATCCTTCTTTCTATGTATTCGCAATACATTACATTTGTCTATGTTAAAGGTCAGTTGCCACTCCCTGCACCAAGTGCCTATCCGCTGCAGATCTTCCTGTATTTCGCTACAATTTTCTAATGCAGCAACTTCTCTGTATACTACAGCATCATCCGCGAAAAGCCGCATGGAACTTCCGACACTATCTACTAAGTCATTTATATATATTGTGAAAAGCAATGGTCCCATAACACTCCCCTGTGTCACGCCAGAGGTTATGTAGAAAGGACAGAAAAATTGCTGAACTGTAGTCAAAAATTTGTGCCATTAGAGCTGAATTAGAAAATGTGAATTTGGAATTATGTAGGCTAAAGGAGGAAAGAGAGATAGGGTGCTGGGAAAAGGTAGTAAGCAAAGGGCGAAAAAGGGAAACAGCTGAAAAAACTTTAGAAATTCCGTTAGTAAATCAGTTTGGCTTGCTAGTGGAGGAAGGACCTCACCCATATGTAGCTGACTGCAGGTTGAAGCAGAGTATTAGCTTAAAAAAAAAAAAAGGCCGGTTGGGATCAAATCAGAATAGGAAAAGAAGAATTTTGCTTCAAGGTAGCAGTCAAGGGAGGGGTGTAGGCCAGCAGCTTCAGGAGAAATTAGGTGAAGGGTACCAGACCACAAATTTTGTGAAACCAAGTGCTAGCCTTAGGCAGGTGACAGAAAACTTAGGTCAGCTATGCAGAGACTTTGAGAAGGAAGATCAAATAATTATAGTTGGGGGAGCAGGAAACAGCCTGGCTACGAATCAAAGATATAGTACTGGGAGTGACCTGGATAAAATAGGAGCAGAAATTGGGCACATAAATGTGGGGTTTGTGGGGGTCTTTCAGCACCATGATTGGCCCTGGGTAAACACTGCTGTAAGGCATGTTAACCCTGAGCTGAACAGGATGCTCCACACACCAGCAAAATCTCACACAAGTGTTATTCCAGTTGATGCTATTGGTAGGTGGGGATACACTACACATGACCTGCACCAAAATAAGAAGGGGAAAGATAAGTTAGTTTCTCTATTAGCAGATACTGTTAAGGGGGGCCACAGTCAGACAAGGGATGATCCCAGTGGTTAATGGGACCAGGCAGACATGTTTTTTAGGTGAAAGGCCGAAGTCCAGACAAACAACAATCAAGAAAGATAGAATAAAAGAAGCTTTATGTGCAGTAAATAGGGATAAAGGTAATGGTAGTATCAATTTACTTCATCAAAATATCAGAGGAATAAAAAATAAAGTAGGTCAGATGTTAGTATGTTTAGATGATCTCAAAAATGCGACTGATATGCTTTGTCTATCTGAACACAATGCAATTGTGGGGATGGAAAGTGTCAGTATAAATGGGTATAATTTAGCATCTTACACTTGCAGATCTAGCATGGATAAAGGGGGAGTTGCCATTTACACAAAACAAGGGTCTAAGGACAAAACTGTAGGAGTAAGTAAATTTTGTGCTGATCAGCACTTTGAGGTTTGCGCATGTGAACTACAGCTAGATAATGTAGTGTTGATATGGGCAACAGTGTACAGGTCCCCATTAGGAGTTGACTCTCTATTGTGCTGTCTGTCAGACAAAAAGGGGAAGTTATTAATCTGTGGTGATTTCTATGTTAACTTTCCAAGCAATTCTGATAGGAAAAGTGAACTAGAAGTGTTGTTAACAACATATAACTAAGAATCAGTGATCAGTTTCCCTACACGTATAGCTCAAGGCAGTAGCACTCTAATAGATAATGTATTTGTACAGTACGAGGATGTAAAACTAACACGTACTTTCCCTGTGATAAATGGATTATCAGACCATGATGCACAACTGATAAACTAACAAAACGTAGCAGCTTTGTACAGTTCAGAAACCATTAAGTGAAAGTGTAAAGCTGGTCAACCTGCTTTCTATAGAGCACTTCAGAGAAAGTTGAAGGAATGTTAATTGGGGAGATGTATTGAATTAGCCAAATGCAAGTGATAAATGTAGCACATTTCTTGATAAATTTATATCCCTTTTTGAATACTGTTGCCCCCAAAAAATTACTAAATGTAGCACCAAACAGTTTTCAAAGAAACCGTGGATTACTGCAGGTATTAAAGTGTCTTCAGAAAGAAAAAGAAAATTGTATGAGGTAGCAAGAATTAGTAAAGATCCAGAACTAATTTAACACTATAAAAGTTATTGTAACATACTGATAAAAGATGTCAGAAAATTAAAAAATCTGTATATTTGGGACGAAATTAACAACTTGGTTAATAAAATAAAATCAGTGTGGAGAGTCAGGAAAATTAACCACTGGGGTATGTAGTATTACTATTAAGGAGAATGAGACCATCTTAACCAACAATACACTAAAGTATTTAACAAGCATTTCTTAAGTGTAGGTGCAAAATTGGTGAGAATAGTTCAAAAGAAAAGGCCGAGTACTACATAGAGGAGTCAGTTTTGAGAAATCCTTGTCAGATTAATTTTCATATAATGCTTGTGAAATAAGGAAAGTCAATATTTGAAAAACAAATGTTGTGTTGGAGTAGAAGACATCTCTAACAAGATATTAAAACAATGTGGAGCAGTTCCAGCAGATGTTCTGTGTCACATCTGTAATGCATCACTAGCTCAAGCTATTTTCCCAGACAAGTGAAAATATGCAATTATCAAGCCTCTCTACAAAAAAGCGGACACGACAGAAGTCAATACTTACTGGTCAGTATTCCTGTAGAGAAAGTAATGTACTCAAGAGTGGTTAGCCATCTCAGCAATAATGGGATACTTAGTAAATCACAGTTTGGATTTCAAAAATGCCATTCTACTGAGACAGCAATATACACCTTCCCTGCCCACATAATACAGTCTATAAATAGTAAAATGTCACCAACAGGAATTTTCTGTGACTTATCCAAAGTGTTTGATTGTGTGAACCATGACATTATGTTACAGAAATTATGATTCTGTGGTATAAATGGAGCACCATATGAGTGGTTAAGTCATACATACAGAACAGGAAGCTAAAAGTTTCTTTGTATGGTTTAGTTGATTTAAGGAAGTTCCCCACTTCATCTAACATGGGTGAAATTACATTAGGTGTTCCATTGAGTTCGATCATGGGCCCCCTTCTGTTCTTGATATATGTGAATGATCTCCCTTCTTATCTGAAACAAGAAACTAAACTGACACTGTTTGCAGTGATTCAAGCATCATTATTGGTCCAGCAAAACAAACTGCAACAGAAAATGATACAAATAATGTCTTTGGAAAAGTTATTGATTGGTTTTCTGTGAATGGGCTTGCTCTGAACTTTGAAAAAACACAGTACATACAATGTTCTATGGCAAGGAGTACCATTCCTTCAATAAATATAACACATCAACAGAAGTCAGGGCAAACTAAGTTTTTGGGTGTACATATAGATGAGAATCTTAATCGGAGAATTCATATTTTGGATCGTCTAAAGTGACTAGATTCAGCAACTTTAGCAATCACAATAATTGTTATTTTGAGGATATAGAAATTAGGAGGCTAATATACTTTGCATACCTTCACTCTCTGATGTTATATTGAATAGTATTTTGGGGTAACTCAACATTTTGGCAACAAGTATTAACCAATCAAAAGAAAGTGGTTAGAATAATGTGTGGGGCTCATAGTCGCACATCTTGTACGCATCTGTGTAAAAGGCTATGAATTCTTGTACATTTACTCAGTAATGACATGTTGTTCTCAATGACATGTACCAGTTTAAAACCAACAGTGACATTCATGATTATAATACCAGAAGAAAAAAACTTACACTATCCTCTACTTAACCTGTCTCTGACACAGAAAGCAGTAAAATATGCTGCTGTAAAACTTTTTGATAAATTATCAGACAAAATAAAATGTCCAACAGACAGCAATAACAGTTTTATAAATACTGAAATCATATTTCCTTGACGACTCCTCCTATACCATAGATGAATTCTTGAATAGAAATAAATAAATCTGTAGGTATAATATGTGCATTTTGTGTCATTTAAGGGAATGGGCTACGTAATAAAAATTTTAAGCTTTTTTTTAAAAAAAAGAAAAAGAACAAGAAAAACCTGATCCATATGTGCATTTCCTATGCCTTTGACACATTCCACATCATAATGGTTAGCGTGCGATTGGTCAATGGAACACGTAACTAATTAACTAACTAACTCCCTGTTATAAAATAATTCCTCTCTGCTGCATTCAACTGTCTTGATGCAAAGGCAGTAGGACGTTCTCGACCACCGACTTTTTGGCTCAAAACACCATGAGCATGGTTCGTTCGATGCTTCACATGACAATATCAACTCCTCCTGATAGACTGGAAACACCAGCACTGGATTCAATGTTAATACCTTTCTTAATTCAACAAATGCTCCCTGACATTCCTCCAATCACACAAACTTAACACCTTTCTTCAACAATTGGGTAAGCTGCCTTGCAATATCAGCAAACCCCTTCACAAATTTCCTATAATAGTTGCAAGACCACGAAATGATTTTACCTCCACGGTTTTTCCTGGTACCAGAAAATCTTACACTGCTCGCACTAATACCGGATCAGTCCATACACCAGCATCTCTGGTGCTGAACTGCTCAGAAAAGCATCCCACACTGTTCGGCTACCTGTAACAATACTTTGTTCATCTCCTCACTCTACATTAACTCACAAGTTTGTACATTCAGTTTGCTAATCCTATTTGCAAAATCCTCAAGTGTTTTCATTATTCCTTTTGGAAATTGCACTCAACTGCTCACCAAAAAACTATGCACTGTTCTGTTTCCTACACCTCTGTTATAATCCTTCTAATCATTAATCAAGTTGGTCAAAAGTCTCTGAATTGATTCCCTTGTTAAGCATAACATTACTATCTGTAATGATTGTATATCAGACCAATCCAATATGTTAGCTGATGACTTGAGAGCATCCACAAATGCTAACACATCCTCAGACAATCCACCAGGAAAGGGAGAAACAAGAGTAGCAACCACTGCATCCACTCCTAGAGTCTATGGCCTTAACACCTCTGTTTCCTCATTTTCCTCTGGTAGTTTACTATCTGAAATCACTTTATCCACCCTTAAATCAGCTACCGGATTCACTAACGACTGTAATGGCTCCCACATTGGGAGCCAATAATTAAGTTACAACTTGTGTCTCTGATTTTGCCACTACCTCCCCATAACTCATCTTCACGACTCAGAATTTATACCTAAAAACAACACAAAAATAATAATCTACCAATAACCCAGACAGAACACTACGTGACTACCTATACTACCAACCTCCTACTTCTGTCTAATCATGAGCAACAAGGAATGCAGTGAACTGATAATCCTTTCATTTCTTGCATGGAATAACATGCAGATTACTAATTACATTGCCCCACGTTGGATGCCAAAAATGTAGTGAATCTTTCAAAGCACTGTGATACGATACAGAATGCAAATTAATAATGAGAATGCCCTATGTCGAGAGTCGATAATTAAGTGATTCTTTACAATGTCTGGCCATGTGGCCAAAATGATTACATGTATAGCAAACTAGGAACTGTGTGTCAGCTGCACCTGGTGCAGACAGCAGGTTGGCAGGTCTGTGGCACCACGCCCATGAAAGACTTGGTGCTGGCAGCACATACAGATCTGTCTCGAACCTATAGCTGCTGCTGCTGCTGCCAATTCCCAATTATCTCGCTGGCCAGAGTAGCTCTCACATCGTAGTGGTACTGCTGGTCTCCGGTGACAAAAAGTTATCCTGTCTCAAATTTCAGTCTTATTTATAAGGCTCTGATGCGCATATGTTTCTATAAAACCTAGTCACATCCCCCATAAAGAGAGACTTGCCCTGGTGTGGTGACACTGACCCACTTGCTACACTGTTACTTCTGTGTGGTGCAGTTTACTGTTGTGCTTGGTTATCTTTATCTCGCAATCCCCATGGATGCCTGTTATTGTGACCCACATGTCACCACACCATCACCTAAGGCCCCCCCACTGCTAATTTAATGCTCTATGACAGCTTCCTCAGTACTTCTTATAACTTTTGCTAAAGACTTATTACTTTTGCTCAGAAACTGGGTAGTGACACTATACTATGATTAAAGGTAAAATGTACTGCTGAAGTAATGAAGGTCAGTCATCAGTCACGCCATTTGCAATTTTTTCACCATTCAGAGGTTGAGAATTCAACAAAACTAGAAATTCTGATACACATTCCTCCCTGAAAGTGATTTATCATGCCTATTGTCCTTTAGTCTTTTAATACTTACTGTAACATAATATGCCCTTGGTATACATAAGTAAAATATACCAATTTTTATCATACATTAGAAGTCTTACTCTATACAGTGTCTCAATTTGTTAGTGTAGCAACACGGACTGTGTAATGTCAACACGGATTGCGCAATGTTTTATGCAATGAGTGGTGTAGTGGTGTACCACTAACAACCATGTAACATGACATAAGAACAATCTTCATAAAAAGATCCTCGCCACCAGGGCCGAAAGGACTGTCATGTCTTTTCAGTGACAATTAATTGCAAACTCAACAGGAATTGCTGTTATCAGTGAATGTAGCTCCATTGCAACCAGTTTACAAGCGAACATCGCTGAGGGAACTGCATGCAACTCACATCTGGAGCTTGGCATCCATCAAAAACCCTCTTTGCTTTCAGTGGCACATAAAGCTCCACGTCTTCAATGAGCTAAATGACACAATAATTGATTAACAGCTATTTGGAGACAAATCACAATTTTGCCTCTTGAAATGTGCAAGGCACTGTAACAGAGTAGGCCTAGCACAAAAGGGTTTGTTGCCACAGGCAGCCACTTTCTGTAATATGTTGGCATGACACGGACGTAGCACGCCTGTCAGTTGGTGACGAGATGTTTACTGAAGCCATAGACATGTCGTCTGCATCAGCCACACCACAAAACACTCACTCTCATGCATGTAAATACTGGCCATCAGAGTAGGCTGGACACTGGATTGAATTTGTGAGTCATTGAATCAGTGTCCGCTGTAGTGTTGGCTTCCATTGTGACGTCACTAACACTCCATAACCATCCTGAGGAACAACTGCCAGCAGTCCAGCCACAGCATTGATGGGTTGAGGGTGGAACTGAGGCCACCCCAGCTGCTGAGCCAATAGGCACCTGCCAGTGTCAGACACTACCAGACAACTTCACCTATGGCAAAGCCTAGCTTTGTCACCTTGCACCATAGCTGAGCCAATACCACTGGCAGCCACAATGTATCATTGTGCTTCGAGCACTGACAACCGAGAGCACAATGTCTGTTGCCTCAGTGCCCACCTGAGATGGGCACAAGCCTTCTGTGAACCCTTTTTGGACATAACTATTTGCTGCTAAGGACAAAGAGCTGCTTGTGACTCTTCCTGCCAACCTCCACAGAGAATAGCTACTACACTCTCTGCAGCATCAAGTGCACCACATCACGATGAAGCATGTAACCTGCACTGTGTGGAGGGTGCTGTTCATGCCAGAGGTGGTTCTGTGATGTTTTAGGAGTGTTTTACATACCACAACTTGGGCACACACTTTCAGATTACAATGAACAAGTATGTTTATTTCAACATTCTCCTTTGACTTAAAGAAGAGTACACCGTAAATACTCACATCTTTAGAAATGACAGCAGCTTTGTTCATAGAACAGCCTGCATTTGTTCTTAGTTTGATGAGAACTCGACACCTATCAGACCTCGACTGGCCCGTTAAATTGCAAAATATTACTCCCACAGAAGAAGTCTGAGACTATTTAGAACAGCACGTGAAACGTTAAAATATCCTCCCAGTTTGGTACGTTTGCAGCGAGATGTTCCAGCTCTGCCCCATGGAGCATGGGCACCCACGAATGTTTGTCAGCTTGCCTGTGGGCATACCTCATTTTGTCACGTGTGAGCGATTCACCGAAACCCGTATATGGGCATTCGGTATGGATGTGTAGGCTATGGACCAGATGCACGACTGCCTGAGCATGAGCTGTCTGCCTAACCCTGTTGACCTCTACCCACAGAAACCTCCTATGTGCAGGCACTTGAGTTTGAGAAGCTTAGGCTACAGGATCTAGTCATCAACGAGTTGCTTCAGCTGGGTATGGCATACCTGTAGAATCTTTAGAATCTTGTGGAACCGAGCAAAGAGCGGGGCTGAATAATCCCATGGAGTGCCGGGGTGCTAATGAAATATCTTTCAATTGACAATCAACAATCATTTAATGGCGAGAGTTTCACAGTCACTCCTTCTTCCCAGCACTGTTTAGCAGTGATTGTGCTGAGTCAGCACTGCTTGAAACTGCTAGGTGGCACATCAGTGTCCAGTGAAGAACTTGTGGAGTACAGGTCCTTGCACTGTCTGTTGTTAAGTGCCACAGCCCATAGGAGGTGCAGCAGCTGTGAATGTCTGTCGGAGACTCAGCATTCTCAATGAGTGAAGGTGCACTTAGGCCCAATCCCAGAATACTGCACATCTCTGTCATCAGTTGTCAAAATGACGTGAAGGCAGAAGACTTAACTGAAACACGAAGGTCAGCCAGAGTGGCAGTCTGAGTGTACAGTTGGTAAGGAGGTATTTGTACCACCCCAGTAGTGGCAACAAAAGTTCTCAGTGCCCAAGTCTAACAGCTTGCAGGTTGCCACATAGGTTCTTCATTCATAGTAGATCAGCCCTCCCCCCCCCCCCCCCCCCCCATCCTCTATCAGTCACCATTGTGATTAGGAAATTTTCTTGAGACCGATTTTATAAAGTGTCACTCATGCAAAACTCAGCTTGCCCTTTTCTCACATGATATACTGCGAACTATGGTTAAAGGGCAATAGTCAGATTCCACATTTCTCGGAAGTGTTTAACACGGTGACACATTGAAGGCTGTTAAAGAAGGTATGAGCATATGGAACAGGTTCACTGATACGTGAGTGGCTCAACGACTTCTTAAGTTGTAGAACTCGGCACGTTGTCCTCGACAGCAAGTATTCATCAAAGACAAGGGTATCATTAGGAGTGCCATAGGGAAGTGCGAAAGGACTACTATTATTTTCATACACATAAATGATTTCGCAGATAAGGTGGGCAGCAGTCTGTGGGGGATTGCTGATGATGCTGTGGTGTATGGTAAGATATCAAAGTTGAATGACTGTAGGAGGATACAACATGACTTGGACAAAATTTCTAGCTGGCATGATGAATGACAGCTAGCTTTAAATGTATAAAAATGTAAGTTAATGCAGATGAGTAGGAGAAACAAACCGATGCAGTGTTAATAGTGTCCTGCTTGACACAGTTATATCATTTAAATATCTGGGCATAATGTTGCAAAGCAAAACAAAATAGAATGAACATGTGAGGATTGTGGTAGGAAAGGCTAGTGGTCGACTTCAGTTTACTGGGAGAATTTTAGGAAAGTGTTGTTCATCTGTAAATGAGACAGCATAGAGGATGCGAGTGTGACCAATTCTTGAGTACTGATCGAGTGTTTGGGATCCGTACCAGCTTGGATTAAAGGAAGACATTGAAGCAGTTCAAAGGCAGGCTGTGAGGTTTGTTACTGATGGGTTCAAACAACATGCAAGTGTTACAGAGATTCTTCGTGAACTCAAATGGGAATCCCTGGAGGGAAGGTGACATTCTTTTGAAGGAACACTATTGAGAAAAATTTAGAGAACAGGCATTTAAAGCAACAGTGTCTGACTGCAGAACGATTCTGTTGCCTCTAAAATACATTGTGCATGATGATCATGAGGATAAGGTACGAGAAATTAGGGCTCATATGAAGGTATACAAACACACTTTTTTATTTGTTCTATTTGTGAGCGGAACAGGAAAGGAAATTACTAGTAGTGGTACATGGTACCCTCCATCATGCACCAGACAGTGGACTGCAGAGTATCGATATAGATGTAGATGACTGGCTTGCAGCTCAACCGTCTCCTCAATGGCCGGATGGCTGTGGACTTGCAGCACTGGATACCAAGTTGGCAGCAAGTTTCACCAAAGCATCTTGCAACTTAATAGGTTTCATCTCCCATCGGCATCCATGGTATGGCCTCCCCCTGAGAATGAGCTTCACAAGGGAGCAGATTTCACAGCAAGCAATGATGTAATCCTCCCCACACTTGTGGTCAAATGTGCTCTAGTTTTCTGAGCCCGTCAGCACTCAACTGCTCTAGTGCCTAGCTTCAGTGTTTCAGAATGTTTCTTTATGTGAAGTTCGCATACTGAAAGGTGTTCTTATGACATTTAGCCTCATTACAACAGAGCATTCTGTCTGCCCTGCACTGTTGTCGAAGTGCTGACTCATCTGTTCTTGGCTTTCCTCTTGCATACTCTGATGAAACGAACTCCCAGCTGATTTTTACTTTGGGCCTCCTGTGTTGACATTTGGTTGAGACATTGTTGTGTAGTTGGCAGACATGCCCCACTTAGCTACGTGTCAGTCTGTTTCTAACAAAATTTTGTTCCTCCACTAACTTACTATTTTACTGTACAACAATACTGCACAGCTGGGCATGTGACTCCTTCCTTTATGTGAATGAACACAAATTTTTTACCATTTGATGTGCAATGGAAGAAAGGTAAAAGTTTGACAAGCTCATTTTGAGAAATTGGAGAATAGCTAAAATAGTAAGATATGGAGGACGTTCAAATTCCATTCATTCCAAATACGAGCTTAGTGTCTTAACTATTTTGCTGGTTGGTTACATGGAAGATGACATATCAAACTACAAAATCATGGTGAACTCATTCACAAAGCAAGCCGTGAAAGTGTAGTGTTGCCTGCTAGTGGTATTGCCACGGCATACAGTAATAAGTGTGTCAATGTATTTGGCTTAATAATGAGGCTTGGGGACAGTAGATGCTCAGGATGCCACCTCATTCCTGGCAATCCCCATATGATTTGGGGTCCAGAAGAAGACTGACAAGTGGTTAGTATGGCCGAGATCGCATAAAAGATCATGCATGGTGGACACTGTTGGGTGTCTACTGATACCTCACAGTCTGCTCATTGAGTCACTGCATATCAGAAATTGATCATGGTATTTCTTTCTAAATAAAACATGCGGTTCTTGCAACAGTAAAATAGCATGCGCTTGTAAGTCCTACTGCAGGGTTGTACAACTGTTGCCCCCATAAAAAACTCTCCTCTGTTATCAGGCTGGGCTGTTACCATCCTTACTTTCACTTTCTACTGAACCCATCCAGTCCCCATGTTTAGCTGTGGCATATGTCTTGATCTGTCACAAAATCAAACCCATTATAGTCATACCACTACTCAAGTTTATCATCAGCACTGAGTGTGACACTGTCATCAACAAAGCAAGGTGATTCTAAACTTTTTCCATAAAGTTGAGCCCAGTTAACATCAGTGCAAAATATAGTAAATATATTCCACTGACCTTCTCATGGGTGCTTCTAATTTTGTCTGGGAGCTTGATCCCATGCAAACATACAATAACGAAAAGAAGTCCAAACACCAAGAAATAATTGATGTAGAGTAATGAAATTTTGGGAATACATTTGTCTAGGTAAAATATATAAGTCATTAACTTTGCAAGATATCAGGTTCATGTGAGTGCAAGAAAAGCATATGTGATATCATGGTACATTAATATCTGGTGACACCAAAGGAAGAAAATATGCTTGCATTGTGTCATTCAGGTATCGGATGTCAGTTTGTGGGATGGAGTTCCATGCCTGTTGCACTTGCTCTGACAATAAAGGATGACGCTGGAGTCGCCGTCCAACGATGTTCCCTATGTGCTCGACTGTAAATAAATCTGGTCATATTAATAGAATCTTCCGATGGTTCTTGGTAGAACAACATTATAATAAATGAAAAGCACCAGTTTGCTTTTGTTCTACAATATTACTTGTATTGTAAACCAGTTTTCAGCTTACAAGGCCATCTTCAGACATTTACTCAGTAAATGTCTGAAGATGGCCTTGTAAGCCGAAAACTGGTTTACAATAAAAGTAATATTGTAGAACAAAAGCAAACAGGTGATTTTCATTTATTAATAAATCTGGTTATCAAGCAAGCCAAAACAACACACTGACACACTGCAGCGCATGTTGGGTTACAACAGCAATATGTGGGCGAGCATTTTCTTTTTGGGAAACACCCCCTGGAATGCTGTTCAGGAGTGGCAGCACACATGGTTGAATCACCAGACTGACATAAAAATTTACATTTAGGGTGCATGGGATAACCATGAGAGTGCTCCTGCTGTCATACTACGTCTAACAGATATATAGCCATCACTGGCACAGAGGCAGAACCAGCTTTCATCAGGAAAAAAAAAAAAAGCAGACCACCACTCCGCCCTTCAATGAGCTCTCATTTGACACAACTGAAGTTGCAAATGGCAGAGGTTTGAGGTCACTGCAATGCACACTGCAGGGCATCTGGCTCGGAGCTGTATTTGAAGTAACAGATTTGCAGCAGTTCGTTGTGTCACTATGGTCCCAACTACTGTTCCAATTTCTGCTGTACATGTAGTATGATGCACCACATCAAGACACCAAACATGAGAGTCTTCCTTCTCTGTAGCACCACATGGCCATCCAGAGCATTGTCCTCCTGTGACCATACCTTCCCATGACTACCATTGCCAGCAATCATGTATGGTGGCTATGTTGCTACCAAGTCTTTCTGCAGTATTGTGGAAGGAACATTCAGCTTCTCACAGCCCTATTACATGACCTCGTTGCTGTTGATAACCTTGCAACACAAAGCGCTAGTCCAGATTGCTGTCTTTGAAAAAAAAGAGAGAGAGAGAGAGAGAGAGAAGGGCATCAAGAAAAGGCCCCAAGTTCAGTAAGGTCTGTGTGGATAAGGGTGTTCTGATCTTTGTGAGAGAATGGGGTCAGTGGACTGGATGAAGGAGACAGTTCCCAAGATATCTCTGTGGGATGAGGTGAATCTGCTGGCCAAGACAGCAGCGGAACTTTCCAAGACCATTAAAAAATCTTGGTTCCAAAACTACTCAGGGGTGTTCCCCCAGAGACTCTTTTAGAGAAAGTATCGGCTCACAATCGGGGAGTCTCAACAAAGGACTGGAAGACAATTAATCGTAAAGTTGGAACTGATGGCCAAACCCTTGTGGTGGACATAGAAGAAAAATCCTCGACTGCAATGTGAGAGCAAGACCTAAAGCTCTATTTAGGGTTCTCACAGGTTACTGTTGGGATGACCAAAGACATCAAAGGAGGTTATTGCAGGCTACTGTCATGGTGATCAAAAACATCAATGGCAACAAAGGTGGCAAATTGTCAGCTGCAAGTGTTGCAATACTGTAAGGGGCCAGCTATCCTTTTGAACTGCCTTCGTGAAGATTGGAGGTGGTTGTGGCCCTGATCCAAGAACCCTATTTATAATATAAAGGGACGGTGTCTGGCTTTGGAGGAACTGGAGGCAAGCTGATTTACTGTAGGAATATATATAAATCATTTACATTAGAAATGAAATTTCTCTGATTTCAGTGGCAAACTTCTGTTCTAGACACTTAGAAATCACCAGAATGCAGCAACTTGAGGAAGAGAACATGAAGGACCTCACACTTTCCTATAAGGACAGTGTCCCCCATCCCAGGAATCGAGAAGACTGACAGACAGCTGCTTACAGCGTAATGAACAACTGCTGGTTAGTTGCAATTTCAGTGCCCAGAAGCTGATGTGAGGAAGTACTCATAATGATGCCAAAAGCATAGGTTTTCACTTTAATACCTATAGGAGATAATTTAGAGATCTTTAATTCAGGGAAGGAACCTACCTTCAGGGGTAGAAGAAGGAAAGAAGTAATTGACGTAACTTTTGGTATAATCTTAATGGCATATGTCAATGGAACAATCCTTATATGACCACATGTATATTAAGTATAAGGTGGAAATGAGTTTTAAACAGACTACTGTCTATAGGAATCTTAGGAAAACTGATTGGGACTCATTAGTGGTGTACTGCTCGACAGTAACATTGATTAAATATCTACATACAACATTGCAAGTAACACTGCCAACCAATACGAAATAGAATGAGCATGGAGGAACAATAGTATGAAAAGTAAATGGTCGACTTCAATTTATTGTTGGGAGAATTTTAGGAAACTGCAGCTCATCTATGTATAAAGGAGCCTGCATATAGAACACGAGTGTGACCCATTTTTGAGTACTGCTCATGTGTTTATGATACCTATCAGATTCCATAAAAGAAAGACATCAAAAAGTGTGCTTCTAGATTTGCTATCAGTAAGTACAATCAACACATGAGTTGATCTGACAGAGATGCTTCGTAAACTCAAATGGTAGTCCCTGAAGGGAAAATGACATTCTTTTAGTGAAATACTCCTGAGAAACTTTAGAGAACCAACATTGGCATCTGAGTGCAAAATGATTCTCCCACTGCCAATGTACATTTTTTGTAAGGACTATGAAGACAAGATAAGAGAAACTAAGGCTTGTACGGAGGCATATAGACAATGGTTTTTCCCTCACTCCATTTGCAAGTGGAACAGGAAAGGAAATGATTAGCAGTGGTAGAAGATACCTTCTACCATGCACCATATGGAGGCTTGTGGAGTACCTGAGCAGCCGTAGGTACGAGGAAGCCCTACACTCACTCTTATCTGAAGTTAAAATCCAGTAGATTTGGACGAAATGGCAAATCGAGTAACAGTTGCAATCATAACCTCATATTTACAAATCTGTCCAATCACCAAGAGGTGCACATATAGGAATGTAACTTGGTGGAATAACTCTCTGTAACTGGAAAGAAAGCAGGTAAGAATGTTTAATACATTTCAGTCAGGCCACAATGACTGCTGCCATTTCCCCAGATGTATTAAAATTTTTCAACTTCTTCCTTGTGGCACCTGCTTAGGAGGAGGAGGATCCAAGCAGATTAGCATGCATTTCAAAAATACTGTCATCATTCCAAACCTCAATTCTTCAAGCAGCCTCAGCATTTCTTCATCAATCAAACTGTTTCCCAAATTACAACAAACTTTTGCGATCATGACAAGCATGGAAACACACTACAACATCGGACGTGCAGCAACTACGAGCAGCAACTCGAATGTGTTAACTTTGCTGAAGGAAAGAACAATGGGCAAAATATCGTGAGGCAGTCTTGCTGTTAAGCAAGTGAAACAGTCATCCTGTGTAGTATTCTGTGAGGAGGTGGAAGGTAAGGCTGCCAGACACAGATCGTAAGTAAACTAGGTCAGTGTGTAAGACACTGGAAGTGGTCTTCAAAACTGACTTTGCTGCAATCCACCCCGACAGATGATCCAGGCCAAGATTTAGCCCCTGTGAGGTACTGGTTTAGAGGTAACCAACAAGAGAAGAGAGAATCTGCGACAGAATGTTTGGATTTCAAGAAAATCCTGTGGGTCGTGGGAACATTTCAACTGCTCAAGTCACCAGGTCCAGATGGTATCTTTCTGGCTCAGCTGTAACAAGCAGGAGAGGGACAAATCAGATTCCCTTGTAGACTGTTACAAGTCTGTTTAGCTGAAGAAGTGATTCCTAATCTTGGGGGACAATGAAAGTTATTCTGATTCCAAAGCTAGGGAGAATTCATCACACCAAGGCTAATGACATGAGACCAATCAGTCTGTCCTCCCTTCTTCTAAACACATTAGAGAAACTGGTTAACATGCATGTTAGGGAAGAAGGAGGGGTAGAGATTAGGGTTTAATGTTCTGTCGACAACTAGGTCATTGTGGACAGAGTACAAGAGCAGACTGTTTTTTGTAAAGTATGGTGCAGGAAATATGCTGTGCCCTTTCAAAGGAACTATCTGAGATCTGACTGGAGCAATTTAGAGAAATCATGAAAAACCTAAATCTGGATGGCCAGAGGTAGATTTGAACTGCCATCCCCCCAGTTGTGAGTCCAGTGAGCTAACCACTGTGCCACCTCGGTCCAAGAAGTGCATGTTAGGGAAATGAGATTAACTGTGGTTTCTAAACATGAAAACCAACAGACATCAACCAGACAAATAATGCAGAACAGCACAAACATTTTGGGAAGGTACAAAAAGCTCTACAAGTTCATAAAATGGAGCTCTGCATCTTCATGGATATTAAGGGGGGTTTCAGCAATGTGACTGCGCCCATTGCTGTTCCAGGCCATGGCATAGTTCTTCATCCAGCCATAATATCAAGCCTGGATGAAAGATAATTTCCTGTTGATATGTATTTTGTTTGAACTTCAAGAGGGAGTAAAAATGGCTGGAATATTGCCCAAAGAAGTGTGCTAAAGTAAGGCTGAAGACCAACCAGAGTCTGTTGTCTTGATCAACAGGAAGCCACTTTACAGCTTTTGCAACACTACTCTCTCTCTCTCTCTCCATACTTGTCCCCAATGTGTTCCATGAAGAAGCAAGGTTTGGTCATTAGGTATATCTCACCATCCATTCTAGTACAGTCTAGATACAGTAGTGAGTAAAGTTCTCTGTGTCAACGCCATTGTACCTCTTTCCATGGCACAGCCAAGTGTGGGACCACTCTAGAATTCCCTTATGAAGAGATTGCTAGGGTTTTGCAACTGCCAGCTTCAGTAACTTTAAATGGCTTCATGGCAGATTATTGGCCCTTGTGTCATCCTGAGGGCTCTCTCCATGGGTGCCAACCAGCCAGAGAAACAGCCACTTAGCATGGCGAGTTCTGCCCAGTCTCGATGGCCCAATAGGGTGGACACCTACTCCCTGGAATGCATAGATAGTTTATAGCACAGACACCAGTGACAACAACTGTGTTGTCAGGGGGCTACAACTGTCCAGGTGCATTGCAACCACTCTACAATAGACTGACTATTGTGCTAAGTTTTGGGTCTGGCAGGTAGACTGCTTAGAAATGGGTGTCAGGGTAGTTGCATCTACATGCTCGCATTGGATGCCCTTCCCTGCACAATTCACACTTTGGAGAAATTTGGAAAAGAATGACAGTCAAATCTGCTTAGGGACCAAAAGAAGTTAAGGAAGGTACAAAGTAATTTATGGGGTTAAGAGAACAAAGTCACAAGAAAGCCTAGGTAAAAGCCAGGTTCTCATTAGGAGAGCAGGCAAAGATAAGAGTGAGTGGGAGAGTAGAATAGAAAAAAACAAACTTGAAAGATACAATACTATGAGGTAGAAACAGTGTAGATAAAAGTAGGAGCATGTAATGGCTAATAGCCTCATGCTCAGCAAGCATATACTAAAAAAAAGTTGTGGGCCTCCTTAAGAGAACCACTATATTACTTCCCTTGTTAGATATGTGGGAAGGTTTACATTAATATCGTTTGCAAGGATTGTAACTTTAAAGAATTATTTGTAATGTCTGTGCAACTGCAGCAATAGCAATTGGTTGTAAAGAACAATCTTAATTGGTTTTATGTATTGTTGTGAGCGCTTTTTGTCAGCAGAACATCAGCAGACAACTGTGAAACATAAAGATGGGTCATACAACATAAGCGGCAGCATAATAATGGCACAATACAATAAAAAGTAAGAAAACAACTTTAATGTCTTACATTTGAGGCAACAGCTACGTGGTCATCGAGGTAATATTTAAGTGCTGAGCTGAACAGACCCTCAAAATATGACATGAAAATTGATATTATTACTCAGTTGTAAACAAACAATGTACCACAGAGAAAAAATGAAGTTCATACTGTTTGAAGCAATTTCAGTGTTAAAGATTCCTACAATGAGGTGCTGCTTTGACAAAATGATGAAGGACCATTTGCACACAGTTCTCCAGTTACCTATATAAATGTGTGAATTTAATGGCATAGAGACTGCATGGATAACATTTAAAAGAAATGTATGGGGAGTACACCATAACAGGGTCACTTCACAGGACAATCTGCTAGAAGTGAAAAAGGACAAAACTTTTTATGTGGCTGCAACAAAGTAGGAGTAGAAAAGTGAACTTGTCATGAAAACAGAGAATATTTTTTGGGGAAAATGATGGACTAATAGGTGCAAAATAGACTAAATTGTATAAATGTTGGTGGTATGGATTCTGATGACAATGATAAAGATGATGACAACAGTGACATTTGCGATTTTTGTGAGGCTCAATCTAGATTTTCAATGATAGCAATAGAAAAAACTCAACTGCTTCTATAAGAACCAGCAAGCAAAGCTCTAACAAATTACAAAATGAAATTCTAATAAGTAACTGCGTTGGGCATGGTACATTTGAGAATATTTTGGACATTCAACTAACATACATATAACAGTGGGCAACTGTGTTTGGAGTGCACCAATCACTGTAGACATTTTGTGAACAAACTTGCAGACCCCTCCAGACATCTTCTCAGGCTTAGGGCAGTTTAATAATAATACTGTGTATGTAAGTACTGAAATAGGTTTCTTCCGTCATCATACACATTGCACTTGATTCATTTCAGGCAATATCAGTGGTGATGTTCTATCTTGTTTCTTCCTTCTGAGGGATTGTGTTAACTGTCTGCAAATGTGACATCAATTTTTTCCTTTGACACTGGTTTCCTTCACCAAAAGTGAAGCTGCTATTGAGGATGCAGACATGACATTACATCACGTCATCACCATATGCAAGGAACAGATAAGTAAGCTCCACTAGTGGTGATATTTTAATTGAATAAAATAAAATGTGTATCATGACTAGCACATCCAACCTCACACTGAATGTTTCAGGCACTGGTACCAAGCTATCCTCACATGCGGTTGTAATCTGTCAGTTGATTTCAGTAATGTTCGCCAAGGGCTTTCTAATGTATTTACTGCAATTATGGTGATGCCACGCGTTCACATGATATACCATAGTTGGCATGACTTATGGAATGACCCTCATATAAACACTTTTTACAGTAGCAACTGATACCATGGTCATTCAAAAGAAGAATTTGATCAATACTCTTTTGAAAATATCAGTATTAAGAGAATGTGTGACTGTGTCATGTTTGCAACTACATCAATGAATATGTTTTTAGAATGGTGTGTAGTGTTGTGCTCTCAAGGGTGTCACAATAAACACCTGACTCCCTGGCACATTCCTGTTGGCCATATTCTTCGGTATAGTAGATTAGACACAAACAAGACTGATGTAATATGTAACCAACCAAGTGTATTTTAGGAAACTCACAAGAAGTTACCCAATTACAGGCATCATTTTCGTTATTTTACCTGCATTTCATTTCCAGATACGATATTGATTAAATTACATGTAAAACTCCCAGATATGCTTTGTAATGCACTTGAATGTACTCACTTTGTCAACAAGGCTTATATATTTCTGTTTGCCTTCAGTTAGGTGGTTCTTTGCTGTGGATAACTGTTTCTTCAGTGCTTCAATGGTATCCATTTTGTCAACTTGTTCTTTCTTGTATTTATCAATTTTTTGGCGCATCACTTCCTATAAGAAAAAGATAAATACTAAGTCAACTGATTCATCACTTCAAAGGAACACACATGCAGCCACATCACATTCTCCAAACAACTACAGCAAGCCATTTTCTGTAATGACAATATCATATGGAAAGTGTGTTCGCTACATACACTATGTGATCAAAAAAGTATCTGGACACCCCCAAAAACTTACATTTTTCATATTAGGTGCAGTGTGCTGCAAACTACTTCCAGGTAATCCATATCAGCGACCTCAGTAGTCTCATTAGACATCTTGAGAGAGCAGAATGGGGTGCTCCGCGGAACTCTCAGATTTCGAACGTGGTCAAGTGATTGGCTGTCACTTCTGTCATACTGTCTGTACGGGAGATTTCCACACTCCTAAACATACCTAGGTTCACTGTTTCTGATGTGATAGTGAAGTGGAAACGTGAAGGGAGGCGTACAGCACAAAAGCGTACAGGCCGACCTCGTCTGTTGACTAACAGAGACTGCTGACAGTTGAAGAGGGTCGTAATGTATAATAGGCAGACATCTATCCAGACTATCACACAGGAATTCCAAACTGCATCAGGATCCACTGCAAGTGCTATGAAAGTTAGGCAGGAGGTGAGAAAACTCTGATTTCATGGTCGAGCGGTTGCTCATAAGCCACACATCATGCCGTAAATGCCAAACGAGGCCTTGCTTGGTGTAAGGAGTGTAAACATTGGACGACCGAACAGTGGAAAAACGTTGTGTGGAGTGACGAATCACAGTAAACAATGTGGCGATCTGATGGTAGGGTGTGGGTTTAGCGAATGCCCGGTGAACATCATCTGCCAGCGTGTGTAGTGCTAACAGTAAAATTCAGAGGTGGTGGTGTTATGGTGCGGTCGTGTTTTCCATGGAGGGGGCTTGCACCCCTTGTTGTTTTGCATGGCACTATCACAGCACAGGCCTACACTGATGTTTTAAGCACTTTCTTGCTTCCCACTGTTGAAGAGCAATTCGGGGATGGCCATTGCATCTTTCAACAAGATCGAGCACCTGTTCATAATGCACGGCCCATGGCAGAGTGGTTACACGACAATAACATCCCTGTAATGGACTGGCCTGCACAGAGTCCTGAACTGAATGCTATAGAACACCTTTGGAATGTTTTGGAACACCGACTTCATGCCAGGCCTCACTGACTGACATCGATACCTCTCCTCAGGGCAGCACTCAGTGAAGAATGGGCTACCATTCCCCAAGAAACCTTCCAGCAGCTGATTGAATATATGCCTGTGAGAGTGGAAGCTGTCATCAAGGCTAAGGGTGAACCAACACCATATTGAATTTGAGCATTACTGATGAAGGGTGCCACGAACATTTAACTCATTTTCAGCCAGGTGTCTGGATACTTTTGATCACATAGTGTGTGTCAATAGCTCAGTCCCACAGTTAGGAAAAGGATAAATTGTCCCACAACATACCATTCTTAATGTTTGGCTAAGAACTATGTTTGATACATGGTTAGAGGCATAGAAGATGCCAATGATTTTTTCACAAACAAAATTAATATGATTAACCCAATGAAGATATTCATCCATGTACACCTCAAGAAATTTATAATCACCATATTCTGTCGCCAAGATACCAGCTACATTATTTACATTGGCATGATGAGAACAATCTGCTTCAAATGTCAGTAACCGAGATTTACTGGTCAACAAAATATGTTGTTACTTACATTACACCAATTGTTCAAAATTCATTATGGTTATGATCTTTAGTGATCAACAACTAAATACAATTTTCTTGTTATGATATACTGATCCAAGTCTGCAAATATGAAGGTATCTCAAAGCTTTGCTCATCAGTAAAGAAGATACACTGCTGATCCGCTCCTGTTCACAAAGTTAAACACTGACATTTGTAAACCAAGTAGACTTAACTCCACCTTGAATTACACCATATGTACATCCTGACATAAAATTCGCCCACCACAGAGGTTAAATCCAGGTTGTTCACTTAATGTGAAAACATATCTGGCCACCCCTCAGAATCCTACATCTGGCCATCTACACTATATGGTAACACTAGGATATGCAGAACTCTGCTTGAATTTGTGATGTGTTGTATCTGTTTATGTCAGGTGGTAAACGTCTTACAATGCACATGCAAAATTGCGAACAGTAGTCCATTCCTTCCTTTATTTATTTATTAAACCTTGCTACACACATATGCTAGAAGTCTAAGCCTGTTGGAACCTCAAAAATAATTCCCTTCACTTTTCAACCCACCAGTAACAGCAAAGAATTTCAGAAACATTTCTGTGAAAGAGCGTGTGGTTGAATCACAATCAGAACAGTTATGTTTGAGAGCTTCCTCACCACACAGCAGCCACACGAGACTGGGCAGCATCCACCCATGTGATTGCAGCATGACCACCTTAGGCGCATTCCTGCCCTCTCAATGCCCGCATAAAATAGTGTATTACTGTAGTTTGACTTTCCATGCAAAATAACTTTGATAAATCAAGTGATTGAGGTGTAGTAACACAATATGCGTATACTGCTGTGAGTGTATTTATCAATCATCATTTTCTTATTTGAAGTTCCAGTGTTTGTTCTCCAGTTTAGTACTGGATTTTGCATTCTCCAATCATAGAGGAGTGAAGAAAGCTTGTAACATTTCTATTGTGTGAGGGAAGTACTATTGGACAAATCAGATCAAAGATATTTTCTTGTTTCAAGAAACATTGTTCTGGCATGAATTATTTTCCACTTTCAGCAAGTCTCAATAATTTGTGATGAAATGTTACAATTTAATCTTTTTGCAACATTGGCATACAACAGGCAATACTCGGGTGACTATTACAACATTTTTGCACGATCATCATCAGTTTCCTCACTGAAAATCCCCATCCAATATTGTTACTGGTAACATACTACATTTTATGAGCTGCCCTCAAATATTTACCTTCAGCATTCCTTATCAAATAACCATGAAAAAATCTCTTTTGGACACAAACACCACAATTCAAACCAGGCTTCATGACATCTTTAAATCCAAAACAGTTAATTTCTACTGACATGGAACCAGCAAACCACCTCAGCATTGTCAGACTGTTTTAGATAATGTGTGAGAATACAGAACTGATGAGTAATTTCTCTTATGTTTACTGCTGTGTTCAAAAATCTAGTGAAAAACAGTATTGAAGTATGTACTATAAAAATATAGGTGAATTTCAACTTACCACAATAACCTTATGATGAGAGTCTATTTTGATAAACCATAAACAATTTTTTACACAAGCACGCCTACATCTACAAAAATCATTAAGGTATTATACAGGGTGTTACAAACAGGTACGGCCAAACTTTCAGGAAACATTCCTCACACACAAATAACGAAAAGATGTTATGTGGACATGTGTCCGGAAACGCTTAATTTCCACGTCAGAGCTAATTTTAGTTTCGTCCACCTAAGCTCGATGGAGCACGTTATCATGATTTAATACGGGATACTCTACCTGTGCTGCTAGAACATGTGCCTTTACAAGTACGACACAACATGTGGTTCATGCACGATGGAACTCCTGCACATTTCAGTCGAAGTGTTTGTAAGCTTCGCAACAACAGATTCGGTGACCGATGGATTGGTAGAGGCAGACCAATTGCATGGCCTCCACGCTCTCCTGACCTCAACCCTCTTGACTTTCATTTATGGGGCATTTGGAAGCTTTTGTCTACGCAACCCCGGTACCAAATGTAGAGACTCTTCGTGCTCGTATTGTGGATGGCTGTGACGCAATACGCCATTCTCCAGGGCTGCATAAGGGATTCCATGCGACGGAGGGTGTATGCATGTATCCTCACTAACGGAGGACATTTTGAACATTTCCTGTAACAAAGTGTTTGAAGTCACTCTGGTATGTTCTGTTGCTGTGTGTTTCCATTCCATGATTAATGTGATTTCAAGAGAAGTAATAAAATGAGCTCTAACATTGGAAAGTAAGCATTTCCGGACACATGTCCACATAACATATTTTCTTTCTTTGTGTGTGAGGAATGTTTCCTGGAAGTTTGGCCGTACCTTTTTGTAACACCCTGTATACTTTGGACTTCAATCCAGTCTGTGTTTATGTGCACTCTGTTGTCTCACTGAAGTACTATGGATATGTGGCCACTGGAATAGATGCACAAAGATACATAGTTAAAACTCATAAGTAAAATTGTGTATCCACAAAACCCAAATTTATGTTGGTTGAAGCAGAAAAAGGCGTTATCATATATGCAGTATCGTTAAGTTATTCGCCCTTACACTACAGGGTACTGAAAGTAGCAACATGATTTTCAATCTGGGTGCTTGAAGCTCTGTCACAGAAGATTGGAACCAAGAGCCAGCACAGCCTTCACTTTACAGTACAGCCTTATGATGTCAGAGCTAGCAAACATCTTGGCATTTACCTCTCCTTCACTGTCTCAGTGGTGGACAGGACAGATAAATAGCAACAGCAGTGACAAGTTTAGTTGCAGTGTATGCATAGAATGAGCTTCCTGGTCTTAAAACCATAAACTGATAACCCAACATCACACCTTATGTGAAAATTACTCAGATTATTCCTCAGAAATGACAAGAAAATATCAAATGAATTAAGAAGGATAATTCTGAGCCATCCAGGAAGTAACTTGATGGCCACAGTGCTGCTGAACATATTCTGTGTTGTTTCCAAGTTTCAGTTACAATACTGACTGGAAAAATTAAAGTTCCACTGCTGGTATATTACTTGAGTGGGTTTGGAAGTGAGTACAGCTTGCATCTCAAACACGCGGCTGCCAAGGGGTGGAATACGAAAAGTATAAGCCAATGAGTTTTACTTCCATTTTTGCAACTAGATTCAGGAACTGGAGGGCTGTTACTATTAATACTCAGATGTGCCGAATGCAAACTGAACAAGACATATCAATAACTGTCACAATTATATTTGTTTCCCCATCTTAGGCATACTGAAAACTAAGCTCTTTCACCAGATGCGATTCACTTTTCTGGAGCATCTATAATTGTTATACTAGAAGCACTATGAGTAAACAAAACACCTTCTGATCATTATAGACAAAGATAGTTTTTTTTAAAAAAAAAAATCATCGTCATTAGCACTATCCCCATAACCACGGAACAAAAATTAAGAGACAAGAAAACATTAACTGCAAAATGTGAACATCCACAGAGCGACTTCATAACCCATAAGCAACCTAATGCTCGAAAACAAGAAAATCTACATTGCACACAATGACCAACAAAGTCGGCTCAAAAAGCCGCAACAAAAATAGGTTCATCAAAGTGAAAGTTATGCTCAGTTTCTATGCAGTGCCTCACAGTTGGTATAGAGTGTTGTTAATTTAGTCCCTGATGATTTCATATGAGCAGCACCTCTAGGTTACTATAATATTCATGTGAGAATTATCTAGGTGTGATGCGACAGTGCAGATGGGCATACAGCTCTGGAATTTTCTGACTATTTTAACAGCAGTCATTGTTGGGTGGATTATAACCCAGATTTGATTTCAGCCTGTGAAAACACTGATCAACACACACAATATAGACCTATTATATGCCACTTCAGGTCAAAAAATTTCCCTATCCTCCTGCCAGCGACTTAATTTATTTCGCAGCTGACTATCAACTCATTGTGGAGGCGATGAACAAGAGTTGCAGTGTATCACCCAGTCATTATGAACACTCCACCCCCCCCCCCCACACACACACACACACACACACACACACAACCACCACCACCACCACCACCACCACCACCACCACCTTTTCGTCTTAATCATTTAATATAGCAATCACCGAATGCTCATGTTATCTGCACCTCATTAGCTGTCTGCTAGAACAGGTTCAAATGATGCTGAAAAAGTGGTATACTTAAAGTCAAATGTTTCTCTTTCTTATTTAATGTAACTGAAAATAACTACAAGGAAATTTAGTACAGGAATCCTGAGAAAACCTTCTGCTCATACTGTAGAAATTTGTATACGAAACCAACTTTTTGTAATCATCAGACAAATCACGGAATTTGCTAAACTCCACTAATTACTATTATATTATTATTTATTGGTTGATAGGTGCTTTCTGTCACTTATTTTTACCACTTATTAAAACATCAGCTTTTGCCACATGGAGTTTCTGTATTTACCATAAGTATTCATCTTCACAGCAACAGCAGAATAATCAGTCAGAAGAGCTGACAACTGGGAGTTTCCATGGCTATTAGCCTGCCTTATTTTTCACTGTTTTTGTGAGCCATGACTTTCATGTTAAATACAGGTTGCTGAGCAAGAATGTCTGGAGACAAGTGGATTTGACCAAGACTACTGTGAGGGTGTAGTCAAGCCTTGACAACAGCCTCCAACCTTTTTCACTAATTTAAAACCCACAGGTGCTAGGGATGCCAAAAATCCAACAATTCCATGTACCCACCATTAATGCCTTAGTCAATGATATGCCATTCTACAATACCTCTTTACCAAAGAGGTTTAGCTAAAACACTGAAATACAAAGAGCATTGGAAATGTGTCTAATGTAATAATTTATGAGACATCTACAGTAGGTTTAGGGGTGTGGGGGGAGGTAGTGCTTGTGAACTGTGACATGATGGGCTGAACTCTCACTTATTGCCTTCACAACTAGGTGACAGTCTGCTGTTGGCAGAACGATGCAAGCATGAGGAATTTTTATGACAGTAACTGGCATACAATGGGTCTGTTTTGTGTGTGGGGTGCAGTAGTGTTGAGGCTATTCACACACTGTTGATGAATTCTTTCACATGCTGAAATTAGGTTTGGGTTATAATCTGGATAACACTGACTACTGTTAAGGGGACTGGTCCATGAATTCCAGGGAAAACCTTGAAAAAATTGTCAGTTTTCTAAACCGTGTATCTCAAAGAATAAGAGTTGTAAGCCCATTTTTATGTATGAACCACAGCTTTAGCTCTCTTTTCTTTTTTTTTTTAATTGTGTTTTTTTGTTGCAAGTGAAATAAGCCATGCCAATTATTTATGTACATCATAGGTACACATTACTCAAAATACAAACAAAGTAGATGGTTATTTTTTCCTGGAAGTTCTTAACACTATTATTTTTAAAGCAGACAATTGAAAAGATGGCACTGTCATAAAATGTGCTACAAAAATATTTTAAGTATGATTATCAAAAATTTTGGGAATGAATTCAGGGTTTTTCTTCAAAAAAGCATTTTATTTACAAAGTTAAGTCACAAGAGTAGTCAGCTTTGTAGTTAAGCATGTTTTAAGATGCTACACAAAATTTCAGCTCTCTACCTTTAATAGATTTTAGCCAAAGTGTACCAGAAAATGAAATCATTTAATTTCGGGGAAATTCAAGTTAAAGTTAAAACTTGCTTTTTCTATTAAACTTGCATGTCACTAATGTATCCAAGATCCATATTCATCTTGTTTCCTACTTCTTCTTATTCTTACTTCTTTGGTGACTTCCAACACTGATTTTTCTGCTTCGAAGAGTCTCCTTTGGTCAGTGGCTATTATAGCTCTATGCATATTTAGTCCACCAGTCACTCCCATCAGTTCTATTACATTAAACCTTGACACTGCACCATCATTGAAACATAGATCATCATCTAGCACACCTATTTTCAAAGTATTAATCCTACTAGAACAGTTTTTGATATCCATTCCAATATACAATCATTGAAACTTTCATTTTGATTTTGAGTCCTACCATGTAAACATTTCTCTAATAATCTTGTGTCACTAAGATCAGGTTTTATAACTTCAATGGTAAAGAATGTTTATGGTTCTTGGTCTCACCTTGAGTAACAGCCCTCTGGTAGCCACACCAGCATTCACTGTTAGGTGGGCAAAGTGCATGGCATGGGTTGTCATCTGTAGAGGATTTATGAAAAAAGGTAGCCCATACTGCATTTTTTCATTCCCTCAAGGTCATTTTTATTTTGTCTTATCACTTTTTCATAATAATACTGCAACCTGTCTATTTCTTCATCTGTAAGCCAACCACATCCACTAGGGCGCTTACCATCAGGCCATTTCTTTTCCTTCAAAGTCCTCTTCAAGTTCTCAATCTTGTACCTAACATTTTCCAGACATGTCCAACACACTCAAGTTTTTAAATTTTTGTGTCAGCATAAGGTCTGGATTCACAAACTTTTTGGTACCCTTTTGAGTCTCCCATTGCTTTGAAGTGGGACACACAATACGAAACTCGTGCACACAATTACTTTGCTGTAAACAAAATATTCGTGCTGAAACAACAGCAAACAATGACTAAACTCTCTGTATAAACAAAAGATAAGCAACTGTAAAGGTTTTGCAGGTTAGCCAACTTGAGGGACTAAAAAGTCAAAAAAACGAAACAAATGTGAGCAAAACTTCATTTTTAACTGAGCTGACTGTGTGCTAAGGGGACGTTGTGGTGCATGCAGTCACTTTTAAATTCCTCTAATTTTGGTATGTGGTCCATTTTCCTGGAAGTAAACTTTTTCTCATTCAGAAAACTACAGAGAATTTTTTAAGACAAAAATTAAAAAATTGATTTTTTGACAGTTATTCACGTACAAGTCCCCTTTATAATGGCAGATTAGAGCCATGAAAGAACAGTGCATGGATATTCTCTGAATATTCAAGAACCATATGACCACCCATATCACCGCATTACACCTCAATATTTCTCATATGAATATTATAGTGAACTAGAGGTGCCGTTCATACAAAACCATCTGGGACTAAATTAAGCACACTGTAGCGACTGTGAGGTACTGCATAGAAACTCAGCATCAGACTTACTTTGATGAACCTAGTGTTACTTTGGGTTCTCTCTGTCTCAAGTGTACTGCAAGTTGGAAAGTTATTCCACACAGGCGCTTTTCGTTTTTATTGACAAAGTGCCAGCAGCAGTTATACTGCAATCACTACGAGCAGATGATACTTTTTGTTCTTGCAGTATTTATAGACTGAATGACAATTTTGTTTAAGGATAATTAATTCTAGACAACATCTTCAGTGCTTTGTGCTTCTCCTCCCACATTCTGATGACAAATGTTTCATCTTTCTTATCAGCAGAAGGTGGAATCATTCTTGCACTGCACACTTTGAATGGTTTCAGTTTCCTCATAGGTTTTTGGTCATTGCGTATGGTCTCCTGGCCCAGTAGACTTTCTTGATATGGAATGTGTTATTTGTAGCTTAAAAATAAGTTTTGATAGTCATGAAAAAGTTTCCAGTGATTCAGGAAAATAATTCCAGTCTTGGATCACAAAGTTTATTTGTAATCAGGTTATTAATTTCAGTCAGAAATGACCCTCAACAGACATGAGAAAGCGCGCTGCATTACACAAATTATGCTATTATACAATAATAGGGCAAAACATTACGACCATTGCCCACCATAACATTGGATGCCACCCGATAGTGTTGCAGGCACATAACACGGTAACAAAAGTATATAAGTAGAGCAGATATGGATGGGGGATTACCCCAACAAGGATATGGGCTGTAAATGAGGAAATCCATTGAGATAAGTGACTCTGACAAAGGGCAGATTATAATTATACAGAGCCCGTAATTGAGTATCCCAAAAAAGGCGAAGCTGGTCGAAAGTTCAGTTGCTAATGTCACGGGCATCAGCAGAAAGAGGTAGGAGGGCAGTGAAACTATCACTAGGTGCTAAATTGTTGAACAATCATGACTCTTCACAGAACGTGGGGTTCGGAGGCTTGTCTGCTCTGGAAAGTAGGATAGATGGTGATCTGCAGCATCTCTGCAGAAAGGACACAATGCTGGTGCATGCACAAGTCTTTTGGAGCACACCGTTCATCGTAATTGTTGGACACGGAGCTCCGCAGCAGACCATCCTTACAGGTTCATGTGTTGACCCAATAACATCCTCAATTATTACTGCAGTAGGCACAGGACCATCAGAATTCAACCGTTGATCAATGGAAACGTGCCGGCTCTGCAGGTGAATAATACTTTTGCTCCACTAGATCAATGTTCATCTCCATAAACACCATCAATGAGGTGAACAGCGGCTCGAAACATGCGGCGCTGCACCTCCTGTGCTTGCATGGGACCTGGGGTAGTAATCAAAGACACATTGACAGCTGTGAACCATCTGCATCCCTTCATGCTTGATGTCTTTCCTCAACAGCGATGTTATCTTTCAGCAGAATATATGTCAATGTCTCAGAGCCAGAACTGTGCTACAGTGGTTTGAAGAATATTAAAATGAACTCACATTGGTGTGTCTGCAGCAAAATTTGCCTGATATAAATCCTATGTAATCCCTATGGATCATTATCGGGTGCCATCACAACATACGCAAATTAGCGGCCCATTAATTATGCATATTACATGACTTTCGAGTAGACATCTAATGCCACATGCCTCCACAAACCTACCAACAAGGTGTCGGATCCCTGCTATGCATAATCAGTGATGTATTTCGTTCCAAAGGCGAACAAGCGTGCTATTAAGCAGGTGGTCATAATGTTTCGGCTGATCAGTGTAGTCACAATCGTAGCCATTTTGGCTTCATTAAACAAACAAAATTAGGTAAAGAGCACCACTGAAGCGTATGTACCACAAGTAATACTGCCCAACTACTTTTCTTATAGATTGGTCTGACAACAGGGTATTTCACTTTGTTGGATATATTCCCCCTTATCATGGTGAGGTACTGTGTATGTGAGTGGAAACACCAAGTGATTATGGACAATGGAAAGGAAATAAGATTATAAAAATGCATGTAATTGCTTTCTAAATTATTTAGCTCAAACAATACAGAGGTAAATGCATCTATTACATTTTAGATTCCTCAAAATAGCCATCCTTTCCTTTAATCACCTTAGATACTCATGGTAAGTGATGGGCCAATTTTGCCAGGGTTACAGTTGGAATTAGTCTCCATTCTTGCTGCAGGACCTCCCACAAGTGTGTCCCACTCACAGTTTCCCATTTTCGGGTCCTCCTGTCCAACTCCTCACATAGTAGCTCGATCAGGTGGCCATTCCATGTTTTTCATAATTTTCTGAACCCATATAGCCTTCACATATATCTGACAAGTGGGATGTATGTTTTGGGTAGTTGTCATGCTGCAAGACAAACCCTGTCCCAATCAGACGCAAATCAGATGTCTTCACATGTTGCTAGATAATGGCACGATAATCCTTTCGTTTCATTTTTCCATCTAATTTCACCAAACCCTTGACTTTATTCCCTCCAAAAAATCCCCATACCATCACAGAACACCATCGCTGCTTCACAGCTGCAATTACACACTGAGGATTCAAGCAGTCATGGGGTAAACAGTGTACGAACTGACATTGTTTACTTCTAAACATTTTGAACTTGGGTTCATCAGTGAATATGACTCTTTTCCAATCTCCAGGCACCCAATTTCGGGTATTGTCGCCAACTGAAGTCTTTTCTTCTTGTTAACAGGGTGCAGCAATATAATAAAGACAAAATTAACTATCAATTATTAACAACTGAACTTTAAAGACATCAACTTGTCTACTGCAAGAATACAGAATGAAGAAGACCCTGAAGAGCACGATACTAAAAACTTCTGGAAACAATGCAACAAATGAAAACAACTTCCAAAGGCATTCTGCAAAACTGGATACCAAGTAAATATCTGTTTCTGTTGTATGTAAATGACTGGGTAATTTGTTATTTGTAAAAGGAGACTGTTTAGCACTTATTATTTGCAATGTGTTCTTTATCTGATGTTACTCACATCAACACCAGGAGGGTAGTGCATCACTGTTACTTTCAGTTGGCTATGATTAAGAGTGGCATTTAAACCGTAACCACAAGGCTACTTACACTATAAAGTAGTCATCCCAAATCTCCTACCCAAAGACTTGTAACTCCACTATTCAAAACTTCCAACCAATTGCTTCATAGCATATTTTTAAATTTTATTTGCAGAATAGTAACCATCACGTACTAGAAAATGTCTACTTCAAGTACAAATAATAGAACGTTACAAAGAAAATTTCATGCCCATAACAGGCTGTTTAAAATTTCTTGTCTTAGCTCCACAGTAAAAAATGTTTTAACATGCCAGAAGCTATAATACATTAGAAGCTGTAATATGTTACAAATTTTAGTAAAGTAAAAGGCAGGAATAAATTTAACATTTTTCTCTAAAACCTGTTAATGTGTTCTGCTGCTCGTGGTCTTGCGGTAGCGTTCTCGCTTACCAAGCACAGGCTCCCTCCCAGGTTTGATTCCTGGCAGGGTCAGGGATTTTCACCTGCCCCGAGATGACTGGGTGTTGTTGTGTCATCATCATCATCATCATCATCATCATCATCATCATCATCATCAATCATCTCCATTACGGTCAGAGGAAGGAAACGGCAAACCACCTCCATTAGGACCTTGCCTAGTACAGCGGTGCGGGCCTCCCACATCGTTCCTCTACGCTCTGCCAAGAAGCATGGGACTTCATTTTCTGTTGATATGACTGATTGAATTTCTTGAAATGAACCTACCACAATGCATTTGGCTGTTACAGAACTAAACAATGAAATTAATGCCCTCTTTATCTGCTTACATGTTCTACAAAGCCAAAATGAAGTTGATGTATGCCTGCCTGACCATCACGTAATTACAGAAATGTATATGTTAAACCAAAAGTACTGAACATTAACTGCATGGAAAATATATAGACAGGAAGAGTTGGCATATTTGTTAATAATGATCATCAAAGTCAAATCTATTGAACCCAGTATTCCACTTAGGTCAACAATTTGAATTGCTGTTATGAGGAAAAGTCTTTATTATTATTATTATTATTATTATTATTATTATTATTATTTCTTTTCTCAGACGTTATGTCTGGTCAAAACTGGAAAGTGACTCAGACCTTGATCAAGCGCGACTTCCTTTTAACTGTACGGTATATGTTATATTGCATTTAGGAACTTTCGGGTAAATGAACATGTGTCAATAATTACGGATTTCTGTCGTTCTATATAAAAGTTTGGATGTAGCTGTATTGCATTGATGTACTAGTGGATATTGTGTGGTATGACTCCTGTAGTTGATAGTATAATTGGTATAATTTCAACTTTATCCCGATGCCACATGTCCTTGACTTCCTCAGCCAGTTGGATGTATTTTTCAATTTTTTCTCCTGTTTTCTTCTGTATATTTGTTGTATTGGGTATGGATATTTCGATTAGTTGTGTTAATTTCTTCTTTTTATTGGTGAGTATGATGTCAGGTTTGTTATGTGGTGTTGTTTTATCTGTTATAATGGTTCTGTTCCAGTATAATTTGTATTCATCATTCTCCAGTACATTTTGTGGTGCATACTTGTATGTGGGAACGTGTTGTTTTATAAGTTTATGTTGTAAGGCAAGCTGTTGATGTATTATTTTTGCTACATTGTCATGTCTTCTGGGGTATTCTGTATTTGCTAGTATTGTACATCCGCTTGTGATGTGATCTACTGTTTCTATTTGTTGTTTGCAAAGTCTGCATTTATCTGTTGTGGTATTGGGCTCTTTAATAATATGCTTGCTGTAATATCTGGTGTTTATTGTTTGATCCTGTATTGCAATCGTGAATCCTTCTGTCTCACTGTATATATTGCCTTTTCTTAGCCATGTGTTGGATGCGTCTTGATCGATGTGCGGCTGTGTTTGATGATACGGGTGCTTGCCATGTAGTGTTTTCTTTTTCCAATTTACTTTCTTTGTATCTGTTGATGTTATGTGATCTAAAGGATTGTAGAAGTGGTTATGAAATTGCAGTGGTGTAGCCGATATATTTATATAAGTGATTGCTTTGTGTATTTTGCAAGTTTCTGCTCGTTCTAGAAAGAATTTTCTTAAATTGTCTACCTGTCCATAATGTAGGTTTTTTATGTCGATAAATCCCCTTCCTCCTTCCTTTCTGCTTAATGTGAATCTTTCTGTTGCTGAAGGTATGTGATGTATTCTATATTTGTGGTATTGTGATCATGTAAGTGTATTGAGTGCTTCTAGGCCTGTGTTACTCCATTTCACTACTCCAAATGAGTAGGTCAATATTGGTATGGCATAAGTATTTATAGCTTTTGTCTTGTTTCTTGCTGTCAATTCTGTTTTCAGTATTTTTGTTAGTCTTTGTCTATATTTTTCTTTTAGTTCTTCTTTAATATTTGTATTATTTATTTCTATTTTTTGTCTGTATCCTAGATGGACATCTGTTTTTTCCATCGCTTCTATGCAGTCACTGTGGTTATCCAATATGTGATTATCTTGTTTAGTGTGTTTTCCCTTGTCAATGCTATTTTTCTTACATTTGTCTGTTCTAAAAGCCATATTTATATCATTGCTGAATACTCCTGTTAGCTTTAGTAATTGCTTGAGTTGTTGATTAGTTGCTGCCAGTAGTTTTAGATCACCCATGTATAGCAAATGTGTGATTTTGTGTGGGTATGTTCCAGTAATATTGTATCCATAATTTGTATTACTTAGCATGTTGGATAGTGGGTTCAGAGCAAGGCAGAACCAGAAAGGACTTAATGAGTCTCCTTGGTATATTCCATGCTTGATCTGTATTTGCTGTGATGTGATATTATTTGAATTTGTTTGGATATTGAGTGTAGTTTTCCAATTTTTCATTACTATGTTTAGGGACTGTATCAATTTAGGATCTACTTTGTATATTTCCAACATTTGTAGTAACCATGAGTGGGGTACACTACCAAATGCTTTTTGGTAATCAATGTATGCGTAGTGTAGCGACCTTTGTTGAGTTTTAGCTTGATATGTCACCTCTGCATCTATTATCAGTTCCTCTTTACATCCTCATGCTCCTTTGCAACAGCCTTTTTGTTCTTCATTTATAATTTTGTTCTGTGTTGTATGTGTCATTAATTTCTGTGTAATGACTGAAGTTAATATTTTGTATATTGTTGATAGGCATGTTATGGGGCGATATTTTGCTGGGTTTGCTGTGTCTGTCTCATCTTTAGGTTTCAGATAAGTTATTCCATGTGTAAGTGTGTCAGGGAATGTGTACGGGTCTGCAATGTAATTGTTAAATAATTTAGTTAGATGTGAATGTGTTGAGGTGAACTTCTTTAGCCAGAAATTTACTATTTTATCTTTTCCAGGGCTTCCAATTGTGTGTAGAATTAATTGCTCGGGTGACTTCATGTTGCAAAATTATCACTTCAGGCATTTGTGGTATCATCTTGTATGTGTCTGTTTCTGCTTGTACCCACCGTGCATGCCTGTTATGTTGTACCGGGTTTGACCATATGTTGCTCCAGAAGTGTTCCATGTCTGTTATGTTTGGTGGATTGTCTATTTTAATGCGTGAGTTATCTATTGTCTGGTAAAATTTCTTTTGGTTTGTGTTGAATGTTTGATTTTGTTTCCTTCTATTTTCACTTTTTTTGTATCTTCTAAGTCGTTTGGCCAATGCTTGTAATTTCTGCTTCTTTTCATCTAATTGCTCTATCGCTTCTTGTTATGAGATTTTACCCATCCTTTTTCGTTTTTTGTCTGATATTTCATCTCTTATAAATTGTGTTAGCTGTCCGATGTCTTTTATCAGTTTTTCTATTCTGTTCTGTAGCCTGTGTTGCCATGCTGGTTTTGTGGGTTTCTTCTGTGTGTTGGTTGGTTCTGATCTCTGCCTAGTGTGTATATTTAGTGTAGTGAGTGCTCCTATATAAATCAGTAGTTGTAACTCTTCCATAGTTGTGTTTTCATTTATTTTGTTGTGTATGATTGTGTTGATAGTTTTTATTGTTGTTTCGACTTGTCGGTTATTTGGTGGTCTATGCAAGAATGGTCTAATGTCTGTATTTGTGTCTTTGTATTCTATATATGTCAGCTGAAATTTTTCTTCTATATCTAACATGTGTGTCACTTCGTGTTCTATTTGTGCTTGTTCTGGTGGCTGTCTTAAGATTTCGTTTTCCTCTGATTGTATAATTGATGCGTGTTGTCCTTTGTTTGGTTGCTCTGGGATGTTTGAGTCCATTACTGTATTTTCTCCTTCTTCTGATTGCACATTATTTTGTGCCAGTATTTGTTGTACTTGTTGTTTGATGTTTTCTAATTCTGACTGGGGTATCCTGTTATTTTTGATTATTACACGGATCTGATCAGCTAGTCGTCGTTCTGTTAAAAATTTTAATTCTGGGTATCTGGTAATAAATGTTGTGTATACTTGTGATCTGTATCCAGTTGTGTTGGTTCCTAGGTTTGTTGCTTGGTAATAGCAGAACATGAGGTGTCGATTAACTTTATCTCACCATCTCATCCTCTGTCTTTGTTTTCCTTCTAGGGTGGTTGCAGGAAGCATATCCTGCAAAACACCTCTATTTGGATTTAAATCATTTTCCAGTTGGCTAGCAGTGTCGTTACCATTGTGGGCGGGCATAGGGTTTAAGCGTCGTCCCCGACCATGACGGCACTTGTCTGAGGCTTCTTTAGTTCTGTCCTGAACCAACTAATCACACTAAAAGGGGGCTTAGCCCTATTAGGGGTTTGTTCTTTTCGTCGCCTTTTACGACTGGCAGAACATACCGGAGGCCTATTCTTTTCCCAGGCCTCCACGGGAATTATTATTATTATTATTATTATTATTATTATTATTATTATTATTATTATTATTATTACAGTAAATAGATCCCCACAGGAATATTTTCAAATGATTTTAGAAATTTTTGTCATTATTATACAAACTAGCAGACAAATGTAATAATACGTTAGTCTGTGGAGATATATTTTTTATTTCCTGCAAGATTCTAGTAATCTTTTGGAAGTGTTTCTAAACAGTTATAACCTGCATTAATTTCCCCATTAGAATTACACAGGAATGCAGTGCATTCATAGACAACATAGGTGAACACTTAATCACCGACATAAATGTTCAGGTCTGTTAGAGTGCTAGAAGGTCTAAGACATGACCCTAATGAGTTCTTTCTCTAATTATAAGCCTGAAGTAATTTTCAGAAAGACTTCCAGAATAATGTCACATAAATTATGCCCTTTGGGTTCAGTTTTGATAGTGTGACTCTCTCATTCTATAGCTGGTAATTTGAAGTCTCCCCCTGTTACAATAGTATGATCAGAAAACTTACTCGCCATATTCTGAAAGTTCTCTCTGAATGCTCTGCCACTACAGCTCCTGAATCAGGTGGTCTACAAAAAGCATCTGATCACCATCTCAGACTCAACTTTGATGCTTAACTTCACCCGGATTATTTCACATTTGAAATCCGAAATAACCCTAGCAGTACCAACTAGGCAATTGGGAGGAGGGGTATTTTACACTCTCCTTTCATAAATATTGGAATCTAGTCCAGTACTTTATATTTTATAATTTGGAAAAATTATTAATTGTTTTCAATTAATTCTTCTACCTGATTGTATAATTTTTTAGTTAAACTTGATCCAAAAATTTTACTAATAGCAGTAGATGCAACTTTTCAGAACAAATGTGATGTTCAGTATTCTCTGGTTCTGGAAACTACCCACATATCAGTATCTCTTTATAACGTATGTTGTCAATAAAAGTCAACAAGAATTAGGTAAACCTTAATTTTTTTAATTTTTTGTGGTGGTTATAAACCCCTTCCCCGTAACAAAGGGAGAGAAGTCCTGGTGCAATATTATTGTGCAATTTTCTGAACCTACATTTCTGACGTAAGACATGGTTCAAACCAGAGGACCATGATCAACTCTAGGTACGATGCTACAAATAAGGGGCTGAGCTTCCATCCCACATGAATTGCTACCTGTCTACACAAATTCAGCTAATTGCCTAAAGGAACAGAGTACGGTCTCAGAATCCAAGCGGCAGATTCATTCATGCCGACATCAACTCTGATTTGCAACCATTTCCACCCTGTACATCCAATAGCCATCAGCAGGGCCTTGTCCACATCTCAGATGAGACCTGGCAAACATGCCTAGTGCACACTTGCTTAATTCCTTACCAGTCTGCTGTTTTCCTGAGGGGCTCCATTACCCACTTAATACGGGAGCACCCAATGACTAGCAGACCTCCCCTCTGCACTTGTCTGAACCTGCCAGGAAAAATTAGCCAATGGGCCAACAGGCGAGGCATCTTATGCTGGCTCAAATGTCCTATGAACACTGGATAGCACCTTGCACCTTTTGCTAAAGCATAATGGGGCAACGCTCTCCCCAGTGGTACATGGCCCATCACAGTTTGTCACTCACCCTTGAGTGAAGGCAGACCACTCAGATGATGTGCATCAGAAGACACAGTGACAGTGAGGCTTCCAGGAGATTCCAACAGCATTAAAATTATTACAGCTTCTACCAGAGGTGCCTCAATGTCATTTCAGCTTAAAGCAGTAGCCTGAAGTCTGTAGAAGCCAATGCAACTTCTAGCTGTTTCCAGACAGTGGCCAGTTCTCCTTGTATCTGCACATAGTATGCACAGTTTCTATCAATTTCTACTGTGTAAGAACCGTACAATACCACAAAAAAGAATACACAAAACACAACAAGTGGCAGCAGATAAGAAAGAAGAAACAGACTTCAGCAAGGGAGAAAAATTACCTCACTATGGCACTCTCCTTCTCCTAAAACTGCAATAAACACTATGTACAAACACAATCTACTGCTGCAGCTGGCACCTGCTCTCGCTTGGGCAGCTGGAGGCTTCTGGGTATTAAAGTAGTACACGCAAAAGTTGTAAATTTCAAAGTGAATCAAGCAACATTAAAACTAATAGTGAAGGGAATGCACGATTCTCAATTAACAAATAAAACCTAATATTCTACGTGCCTAAGTGTTTATACCAATAAAAATCTGAATATGTTACAGATCTTTGTTAACATCTATGGCCAGATCATCTTTGTCATGGAAGATATCAAATTTTGGAGATGAAAATATCAAAAAGTTGACTTATTATTCTATTTTTATACACAAGGGCTTATGGAGGCATAATCTGAGATTACTCATCCGTCACTGAAGATACAAACTTTCACTTGCACAGAAGTGTGCCATAACAATAATTTGTGTCGTCCACTCCTTAACGAGTTTAGAAGGCTCTTTCAGCAGTTGGGCATACTGACAACAGTCTCATAGTACATTTACTCCCTTATGAAGTTTGTCGTCAACAGTCAATTGCAGTTTGGAAACAATGACATTCATAAATATAATACTAAAAGCAGAAATTTCCTATATTATTCTTGACACAGCTTTAGTGTGGCACAGAAAAGAGGGGGGGCAAGAGAGGGAGGGGGGAAGAGGGGGGAAGAGGGGGGAAGAGGGGGGAAGAGGGGGGAAGAGGGGGGAAGAGGGGGGAAGAGGGGGAGAGAGGGGGGAAGAGGGGGAGAGAGGGGGGAAGAGGGGGAGAGAGGGGGGAAGAGGGGGAGAGAGGGGGGAAGAGGGGGAGAGAGGGGGGAGAGAGGGGGAGAGAGGGGGAGAGAGGGGGAGAGAGGGGGAGAGAGGGGGAGAGAGGGGGAGAGAGGGGGAGAGAGGGGGAGAGAGGGGGAGAGAGGGGGAGAGAGGGGGAGAGAGGGGGAGAGAGGGGGGGAGGGGGGGAGAGAGGGGGGAGGGGGAGAGAGGGGGGAGGGGGGAGAGAGGGGGGAGGGGGAGAGAGGGGGGGAGGGGGAGATAGAGGGGGGAGAGAGGGGGGAGAGGGGGAAGAGGGGGAAGAGGGGGGAGAGGGGGGAGAGGTGGGAGAGGGGGGAGAGGGGGGAGAGGGGGGAGAGGGGGGAGAGGGGGAGAGGGGGGAGAGGGGGAGAGGGGGTGGAGAGGGGGGGAGAGGGGAGAGAGGGGGAGAGAGGGGGAGAGAGGGGGGAAGAGGGGGGAAGAGGGGGGAAGAGGGGGGAAGAGGGGGGAAGAGGGGGCAAGAGGGGGGAAGAGGGGGGAAGAGGGGGGAAGCGGGGGGGAGAGGGGGGAGAGGGGGAGAGGGGGGGAGAGGGGGGGAGAGGGGGGAGAGGGGGGAGAGGGGGGAGAGGGGGGAGAGGGGGGGAGAGGGGGGAGAGGGGGGGAGAGGGAGGGAGAGGGAGGGAGAGGGAGGGAGAGGGAGGGAGAGGGAGGGAGAGGGAGGGAGAGGGAGGGAGAGGGAGGGAGAGGGAGGGAGAGGGAGGGAGAGGGGAGAGGGAGGGAGAGGGGGGAGGGAGAGAGAGGGGGGGAGGGGGAGGGGGGAGAGAGGGGGGGACGGGGAGAGGGGGAGAGGGAGCGGGGGAGAGAGAGGGGGAGGGGGGAGAGAGGAAGAGGGGGGGAGAGAGGGGGGAGGGAGAGGGGGAGAGGCAAAGGGAGAGGGGGAGAGAGGGGGAGAGAGGGAGAGAGAGGGGGGAGGGGGAGGGGGAGAGGCAGAGGGAGAGGGGTAGAGGGGGAGAGGGAGGGGGAGAGGCAGAGGGAGAGGGGTAGAGGGGGAGAGGGAGAAGTTTGACTATCTACCCAATCATGCAAAGATAATAATGTACACAACATTGTAGTTGAGAATAATTAAATATTAGGAAGAAGAGATGACTCACTGAAAGGCAGAAGTGCTGCATCATCGAGGGGGGGGGGGGAGTACGTGCATTGGTTTTTCCTAACCCATCAACCATGGACCTTGCCGTTGGTGGGGAGGCTTGCGTGCCTCAGCAATACAGATGGCCGTACCGTAGGTGCAACCACAACGGAGGGGTATCTGTTGAGAGGCCAGACAAACATGTGGTTCCTGAAGAGGGGCAGCAGCCTTTTCAGTAGTTGCAGGGGCAACAGTCTGGATGATTGACTGATCTGGCCTTGTAACATTAACCAAAACGGCCTCGCTGTGCTGGTACTGCGAACGGCTGAAAGCAAGGGGAAACTACAGCCGTAATTTTTCCCGAGGACATGCAGCTTTACTGTATGATTAAATGATGATGGTGTCCTCTTGGGTAAAATATTCCGGAGGTAAAATAGTCCCCCATTCGGATCTCCGGGCGGGGACTACTCAGGAGGACGTCGTTATCAGGAGAAAGAAAACTGGTGTTCTACGGATCGGAGCGTGGAATGTCAGATCCCTTAATCGGGCAGGTAGGTTAGAAAATTTAAAAAGGGAAATGGATAGGTTAAAGTTAGATATAGTGGGAATTAGTGAAGTTCGGTGGCAGGAAGAACAAGACTTTTGGTCAGGTGATTACAGGGTTATAAATACAAAATCAAATAGGGGTAATGCAGGAGTAGGTTTAATAATGAATAAAAAAATAGGAGTGCGGGTTAGCTACTACAAACAGCATAGTGAACGCATTATTGTGGCCAAGATAGACACAAAGCCCATGCCTACTACAGTAGAACAAGTTTATATGCCAACCAGCTCTGCAGATGATTAAGAAATAGATGAAATGTATGGTGAGATAAAAGAAATTATTCAGGTAGTGAAGGGAGACAAAAATTTAATAGTCATGGGTGACTGGAATTCGTCAGTAGGAAAAGGGAGAGAAGGAAACATAGTAGGTGAATATGGATTGGGGGGAAGGAATGAAAGAGGAAGCCGCCTTGTAGAATTTTGCACAGAGCATAACTTAATCATAGCTAACACTTGGTTCAAGAATCATAAAAGAAGGTTGTATACCTGGAAGAATCCTGGATATACTAAAAGGTATCAGATAGATTATATAATAGTAACACAGAGATTCAGGAACCAGGTTTTAAATTGTAAGACATTTCCTGGGGCAGATGTGGATTCTGACCACAATCTATTGGTTATGAACTGCAGACTGAAACTGAAGAAACTGCAAAAAGGTGGGAATTTAAGGAGATGGGACCTGGATAAACTGAAAGAACCAGAGGTTGTAGAGAGATTCAGGGAGAGCATAAGGGAACAATTGACAGGAACGGGGGAAAGAAATACAGTAGAAGAAGAATGGGTAGTTCTGAGGGATGAAGTAGTGAAGGCAGCAGACGATCAAGTACGTAAAAAGACGAGGGCTAGTAGAAATCCTTGGGTAACAGAAGAAATATTGAATTTAATTGATGAAAGGAGAAAATATAAAAATGCAATAATGAAGCAGGCAAAAAGGAATACAAACGTCTCAAAAATGAGATCAAAAGGAAGTGCAAAATGGCTAAGCAGGGATGGCTACAGGACAAATGTAAGGATGTAGAGGCTTATCTCACTAGAGGTAAGATAGATACTGCCTACAGGAAAATTAAAGAGACCTTTGGAGAAAAGAGAACCACTTGTATGAATATCAAGAGCTCAGATGGAAACCCAGTTCTAAGCAAAGAAGGGAAAGCACAAAGGTGGAAGGAGTATATAGGGAGTCAATACAAGGGCAATGTACTTGAGGACAATATTATGGAAATGGAAGAGGATGAAGATGAAGATGAAATGGGGGATAGAATACTGCGTGAAGAGTTTGACAGAGCACTGAAAGACCTGAGTCGAAACAAGGCCCCGGGAGTAGACAACATCCCATTAGAACTAATGACTGCCTTGGGAGAGCCAGGCCCAACAGAACTCTACCATTTAGTGAGCAAGATGTATGACACAGGCAAAATACCCCCAGACTTCAAGAAGAATATAATAATTCCAATCCCAAAGAAAGCAGGTGCTGACAGATGTGAAAATTACCGAACTATCAGTTTAATAAGTCACAGCTGCAAAATACTAACGCCAATTCTTTACAGATGAATGGAAAAACTGGTAGAAGCGGACCTCGGGGAAGATCAGTTTGGATTCCGTAGAAATGTTGGAACACATGAGACAATACTAACCTTACGACTTATCTTAGAAGAAAGATTAAGAAAAGGCAAACCTACGTTTCTAGCATTTGTAGACTTAGAGAAAGCTTTTGACAATGTTAACTGGAATACTCTCTTTCAAATTCTGAAGGTGGCAGGGGTAAAATACAGGGAGCGAAAGGCTATTTACAATTTGTACAGAAACCAGATGGCAGTTATAAGAGTCGAGGGGCATGAAAGGGAAGCAGTGGTTGGGAAAGGAGTGAGACAGGGTTGTAGCCTCTACCCGACGTTATTCAATCTGTATATTGATTAATTTGTTAATATCGAGTATAGATTTAAGTGTCAGGAAGTCGTTTCTGAAAGTATTTGTACGGAGTGTAGCCATGTATGGAAGTGAAACATGGACGATAAATAGTTTGGACAAGAAGAGAATAGAAGCTTTCGAAATGTGGTGCTACAGAAGAATGCTGAAGATAAGGTGGGTAGATCACGTAACTAATGAGGAGGTATTGAATAGGATTGGGGAGAAGAGAAGTTTGTGGCACAACTTGACTAGAAGAAGGGATCGGTTGGTAGGACATGTTTTGAGGCATCAAGGGATCATAAATTTAACATTGGAGGGCACCGTGGAGGGTAAAAATCGTAGAGGGAGACCAAGAGATCAATACACTAAGCAGATTCAGAAGGATGTAGGTTGCAGTAGGTACTGGGAGAAGAAGAAGCTTGCACAGGATACAGTAGCATGGAGAGCTGCATCAAACCAGTCTCAGGACTGAAGACCACAACAACAACAACAAGCTTGAGAAAGGAATTTCATTTCAAAAGCCAGCAAAGTAAAGCTCTGTATCTTTTGTTTGCGTACCTGTCGACAATGCAACGCTTCTGCCTTTCAGCGAGTTGTCTCCTTTCTTCCTAAATAATTCAATCATTGAAAAAATTTATCCTGCTCCTATGAAGAATTTCTGTGTGTGTACTGGACTACACATTCAATAGCCCAATATTTCATAGTTAGGGTATCATTATCATTTGTGCGGCACCTACCAAACAATTCACAAAAGCCCATTTATGTGCCACCTACCAAACAATTCACAAAAGCCTCAATGTAAAACCCTCATACACAACAAACATAAATCCTACGATTACGGTTGTGTGTGTGTGTGTGTGTGTGTGTGTGTGTGTGTGTGTGACATCCCCTTCTTCCCCATATTGTTCCAAAAGTTTTTATGTTTATGTTTATGTTTATTTATCAGTTTTACTGGGAAAAAATCACAACCTCAAAATTAGTATTGTCTCACTTATCAATCTCTTTGAGAACTAAATAAATTTCTGGTTGGAATTTTTTTTTTTTTTTATACAACTGTAAATAGTTTGTTCTGTTTGATACAGAAACAAAAACCTTCAGATACAAATGAAACTTTCTGAAATAGAGACCCCCCCCCTCCCACACACACACACACACACACACACACACACACACACACACACACACACACACTGTTAGTACTATACAGACCAACTATGTTAAATACTTCCAACATTATATTCTATTGTAGAAAGGTAGGTAAAATTGTAATTACATTTTCTTTCTCCAGTTTGCTCAGTCTTCTTTCCTGATCGGCGGTCCGAGATGACACGTCCATAAAATCCTACAAAAGGGATTAAAAGGGTCACATTAATGAACATGAAGTAAATAAAAAGAAAGAAAGATGTTAAGGAATTTCTTCCCAGACAGGAGAACTGCAAGCTCAGTGGATAAAGGATGGCGGGGGGAAAAAAAAAAAAAAAAATCAGTCAAGGCTATTTTGAAGTTTCATCTCCTAGAGTTCCCTTGAAATCACTTGCAACTTTACATCAAAAATTGCATTACTGTAGCCGTTTTATCTTTAGGACGTATCCAGCAATTACCAAAGAGTATGTGACGGTGTTCAATTGCTTATATCTGTCAGTATGTACAACAGAGCTGTTTCTCTTAGCCTAGGTATGATAAAAACAAGTACTGAACTATAATATGGAGCACCATTCATTCATTCTGTACCTCAATACAAGAAAGTAACTGAGCATCATTTTAGTGAGCATGGAAGCAAATAATTTTACTCTTGGTTAATAACTACAATTTTGTCCACACCCAGTACCACTACCTCCTACTTTGCATGCATCCCAAATGACATTATTGCTCATTGTCACCTTGTGAAGAAGTTCCATACTGAAGGGTGAATGCTGGTAAATGGGATGACCAAAAAGTTATGATATGTAGAATAAAGAGTTGTTGCTTCATGCAAGATGTGATTCACCAGCTGTAGCAAAGAGAAGATACTCCTCAACAGATGCCATTTTGTTGGCTTGATCATCAACTTCATGCCCACGTCTTCTCTTTATTTCCCTACATTCACCCTGTTTCTAAGGAAGTATGGCTGTCTGTACGATTTCTTCTGCAGCATTTGCAACATCAACAGCTTCTTGTGCATTCCTTATCTCTATAACAACCTCGTAATCGGCATTGGCACTCTGCATGATGCAAAAATAAATGGCATCTGTACCTTACTGTACATGTGGCCCAGCCCCCATGGCCTCTAAACAACACCCACTATCACCCCATGAGGTAGATATTACTGCACTTACACCACCCATGTTGATATCCACACACTTATTCACTTTCATACAACCCACATTTACTTTGGCACTGAAGTTCCTCCAGACTCCACAATTCCACATAATATCTGATCTGATACTGCTGCATTACTTCCTTAACATCAACAACTTTAGTATCTGTGCACTAAGTCAACTATGAGCAATGTCATTACCCTCTTCATTAATTACCTTTATCTTCCCATTCATAAGGTGGTCTCACCAAGTGTCTAACCAGGATTGGTAAGTTTAACTATATTAGTGCCAACTGGACATACTGTGGGAAGAGGTAAATATATTCATGGCAACTGGACATACTGTGGGAAGAGGTAAACTAGACACAGGCCTGCTTCCCTCCCTTTCAACTTTCTCCTCCTCTGCCATATCTGATTCTTCTTTCCATCTTCTCTAAAATCTTCTTAGTCCTCATCTCCCACGCCATGTTTTCAATCGACCAGTTATCAAATTCTTTCTGCCTCTTCTCTGCGTACTCTGCAGTAACTCTAATGCAAGTATCACCGCTCCGCCTTCTTCATGTGATCTGCTCCTAACCTCTTAGACAAATTTACATTGTCTGCTCATAGCTTATCTACTTCGCCTTTTACAATTTCCAATATCTCCTTTCTGGTAGCTCCTTGTGGTACTGAAAACTCTGCTCTAAGAGGTATTATCCATGACAAGATTACCATTTATCAATTACACAAACACCAACAACAAGGAAACAAACATATTATTATCCCAACACTTTTCACTACTTCACATACCAGCCCATATTCCTTCCTCAACACTACTGCTAGCTCCAAACAGCACACACTATTGTTCTTATCTTACAGTTCCCAAACCTTGGCACCATGTAAGCTCTATTCATGAAATACAACAAAACAGCAAACTAAAATCACATTATGAGGAAGGCACTTAAACTTAACACTATCAGAATACTTCCTTCTGTAACTTAACTACCCTGCCTAAATGGCTGCTCATAATTACTACCCTACACACTGAAAACAATGAGTATTATTTGACAGCACTCAGCTTTGCCCCCTGAACACATGACTGAAACCTTATGTAGTCTTAGACAGTCAGCCATTGCCCTTGCTCGTGATAACACATGTTACAAACCTAACATTCTTATTTATAATGGGTAGTCAGACGGAAACTGAACACTGACCACAAGGGGACCATCGAATGTTTCATTCAAAAGTAAACATCACACATTTATCCCACTGGGAGACAAGGTGATCAAGTCCTGTTTTGTAGAAAGCTGCTGTTCAGAGGATGTCACAGTGTTTCCCAACCAAATCACTGAACCATAGTCTTTGTCCGATTGCTGGTGTGGGGCAGGCATTATTGTGAAGCAGGATGATTCAGTCTGGCAGCATTCTTGGGAATTTTAACTTCATGGCTTTTTGGAGCTTCTGCAAAGTTTTCCCGAATACTGCACACTGAGTGTGGTTACATGCTCAAGGAACTCAATGAGTAGTGGGCTCCTGAAGCCGACGAAAAAGGTCATCACCACCTCACCAAAACTTGTGTGAACAGCTGAATTTCTTTAGTGAGAGAGATGTGCGATGTTTGACTTGGTCAATTGCCCTCGGGGTTGTCGGAAAGAATCATCCTGTTGTATGTCCGTGGCTCGTGGTCTTGCGGTAGCGTTCTCACTTCCTGCGCACGGGGTCCCGGGTTCGATTCCCTGTGGGGTCGCGGATTTTCTCTGCCTCGAGATGACTGAGTGTTGTGTGTCTTTCATCATCATTTCATCCTCATTCACTCACAAGTCGTCGTAGTGGCGTTAAAGAACTTGTGGAGCGGCGGCCGAACCGCCCTGCAAGGGGTCTCGCGGCCACCAATGCCATACGCTCATTACTATCCTGTTGTACGATAACGCCCACCTCCCCATTGCCAATTGGATGAACACTAGGCTTCAGCGATTTGATTGGGAAACGCTGCAAAATCCTCCACACAGTCCGGATCTCTCACTGTGTCATTGTTACATCTTTGGTGACCTGAAGAAAGAAATGCACGATGTCAGTTTTAATCTAATGAGGAAGTGCAAGAGCAGATGCGGTTGTGGATCTGTCAGTGGCCGATCACATTCTACAGAACAGGAAGTGATTGTCTCATCCCCCCATTGTCTTCTCTCCCAGTGGTATAAATGTCTTAACACATGTGGTGACTACTATTGAATGGAAGCATTCCATGGTTCTGTTGTGCCGGATGTTCGATTTTCATTTGACTGCCCCTCATACATGCCCACAGAACATTCTGCAACTACCCTCCACATACTGTACTTACCAATATAATTACACATTTGGCAAATGATCCAATGTCTCTCCATAATACTTGCAGTAAAAACAAACATAAACAAAAGCCTGCACTGATTCCTGTGTCAACGAAACTGCAACCTCACATTAGTTTCAACCCCCCTATCCCCCCCCCCTCCCCCCATCATCCACATCCCCCCCTCATCCCCACCCCTACCTCATCCTCATCCTCCTCTACGGACAGCAGCTGTAGGCATTGTCAATCCAATTCCTGACACCAGACAAAGCTTTCCGGGGGTGTAAGTTCACTTTTGTGTGGGGTTTGGTCATGGGGGAATGGTAAGGTTGCAGGACCAGATAGTTGGTTACTTAGACAGATAGCATCAAAAGGCAACATGTTTTATTGGCACTTATTTGACTACACTGGTAGCATATCTGTGAAGGTGATGCTCGCACACTCTTGCAGCACATGGTGAGGATAGTGCATGGCAGCAGAAGGTTGATGGCTGCCACACAGTGACATTAGTGGTCAGCAATGCTGACTCCACTAGCTTACACAGCAGCGCGTGGCCCCATAAGTGGGACTCGGCCGTACACAGATGGAGCCAGTGGCACTCAAGACTACCAAGTTACATGAAGATGTGTCAGCCTCCAGAGGTGGAAGCCACCTCACAGAGGGATGTGGTGTGGCACCTGGGTGCCTGTACCAGAATGGAAGGATGGGTGACTGTACCACCCTCCAGGATTGGAGTCTGGCAGGTGCTGGAGGGGACCAGGAAGCAGCCTGTTAGTGGAGAAGTATGATCAATGCAGTTATGGATGCCCAGACTTGTAGTGGCTGCATGCTGTCGCATGTCAAACTACCAGCATGGCCCTCTTGACACAGTAGGCACTGCTAGACTGCTAGTCCCTGTGCTCAAATAATTATCTGCACCCGTTCACACCTCACTTCTTGTGCCAACATGCTGTTTCCAGTTGTACTCTGTGTAACAAATCTGTGGCCCAGGGGTGTGAAACAGCTTGCTTTGATCTGCAAGAGTTCTTTTATACGGCTTTGGTTGCAGTATCATGGTGCTTGGCCTAATCTGCCTCATGCTGTTTGAAAAGCCCCATGCTGCAGTCGGTATGCTGGTATGTAGTGCACATCAGTGCCTTCCACTGCTGTGGCTGAACTGCTAGTTTCTGATGTACTGCCCAAAAACTATGGTGGCATCACACTGCCAATCTTGATTGGGTGAAGAAAATATTGTCGATAGCACAGCACACTTCTGTTGAACTATCAGTACTTTTAACTGATCTATAGAACTTCCATTATGTCTTGTTTCCATTATCTTTAAAGATTCATCGTAGTTCAACCCTATCAACCCAAAATATAGTGCTGACATTTCTCTGTACTTGAACCTTTGCAGCACCACTCACTCAAGAATATAGAAGCAATTGTCATTTCATCGAAGCCCAAGTTGATCTATTGATGTGTCATTGGACTGGCAGATCACAATTTTAATGTAATTTGCTGAGTCTCAGATGCCCTCTGTGTGTTCAACATGTCTCACTGAGTACACAGAATCCAGTCATCCCTGCCTAGAGTTAATCTTGGCAAAATTCTTTTAGGAAACATCCGGATGCTTGATGAGCCCAGACAGGAAAGTGGTCACACAAATAGAGGTCATCAGCTACTCACTGGATAGTGTCGAAGTGCCACATGTGACTGAGGAAGAAGAGGATGACAGGTTAGTAGCGGTGATTGACTCTGAAGTCAGCATATGCCCAGCGCAGTCAGTAGTGACAGCAGTAAGTGACATATGGTCTTTGTTGCTGATGAATACAGCCATTCCCACATTAGCTCCTCTACATCTGTATTATATATTCCACAAGCAACTATACAGTGAATGACAATTGGTCTGTTATACCAGCACCATCGAATTTGTCTTATTCATGTAGTAAGCGACGGAAAATGTATTATAATGAAACTGTTATTGAGGAAGTGCCAATCTCTTACTACATCAGTCTAACAGAATTTCTTAATGTTAGCTTGAAGATAATTTCAAGCATGTCTCCTTTTCCGCTGAAATATAAATTCCACACATATAGTTCCTCAAACCATATCAGTTCCACTGGAAAATTGGGTATGTCATATCAGTGGAGCCTATATTTATTTTCTCCTTTACTTTCTGCTTAGGTGAGCAAGTATGGTAAAAAGAAGAAATTGCAAGACATTTTGTGACATATGTCAGGCATCCATATATATTCCACTGGTAACCACTGAGATGTCCTTAGCACCTAACAACATAAGATATCTAGAAGATGGCTTATAGTGTGTGTATCAGCACTTTTCCCCACTTTTTGAGAATTTTCCCTGTCACGTAGAGAGAAGTGTGTCAGTAGATGCAGCACAATGAGATTTTATCTTGTAACGGAAATGGACATCCCTATCACTTATTCACAATTCCTTTGTCTCATGTTCCCAAAGAGGAGGCTGTTTCAATGGGTGTTTTCTAAAAAAATCATAAATGAACACACTTTTTCTACCATTTCCTAAGTAACTGGTCAGTGATGAGGAATTCATTTCAGTGGTTGAACACTCTATCAACTTGGGTGGAAGAATATTCCAAGTTCAGCAACTGCTGTAGATTACAGATATTTTCTATTTCTGCATTCCCATCAAAATTTGTTGTTCTCATTTAGCACAATTAATAATTGACTGGACAAAATTCATTTAGTTGGCTGAACAAAGAAATTCCGTTGTTCATTTCCCCAAAAACTCATTGCTTCATCTTATCTTGTACAAGTGGACTATACCAACACAGAAAGGAGAGAGCATACGAGTTCACAAGTATAATTGAGGACTCGTGGCACTGCTGCTGCATACACAACTGTTGTACATAATAATGATTATTATTTACCAATACAATGACTGACCAGTTAGCAGTGTGTATTTTTCTGATTTTTTAAAAATATAGTAAATATAAAAATAATACATTCAATAAGTAATTTTCAACCAATATCACCTAGAACTGCAACTTGAACTTTGTTTTTAAAACAATGAATAAAACTTACACAATAATAAATGCTCCTACATGACCCCCCCCCCCCACCCCCACCCCCCAACACAAAAAAAAGCGGGGGGGGGGGGGGGGGGGGTAAGATAATAGATAAATTTTGGGAACGGAATAAATAAAAGGAATATAAAAAGCTTATTGGGAGACTTCAAGACCCAGTTGGGAAATAGAAAGCAAATATAAAAATATAACTGGAAAGTGGATTCCAAATAACTCCACAAACAAGAATAACCAAAGATTTCTAGAAATCTGCAGAGAACACAACCTCGTATTACATCATACTTCAAGAGGAAGCTAAATAAGCTTAAAAAAATGAAAACATCCAAGTCAGAGGAAGGGAGAATGGCAGCTAGACCATTTCTGTACTAGTTTCTACAGGGAAATTTACAATGTTAAAGTACTGAACGAAATCAAATTCACTCCGTCACAGAAAAAGAATATAAAAAGCAATAGAACAAATAGCTGATGTGGGTCGTAGATCCTAACTAAAAATGACAAATATCAACAAATAAGAAACCGTTAAACTAACAGATGATATAGAATAACTGGTACAGTCTTTTAAACAAATTTAAATATTTAGGTTAAACCATAACATACAACCTAAATGAGACACCAGCATGGCAAAATAGAAGCAAAACTGAACCAAGTGAATTATAGCCAAAAACTCAAACAAAAAAGCCTATCAATAGCTGCAAAATCAATTTTTTTAAAAAGAGTTATACAACCAGTAATAAAGATTGCAGCTGAAGCCACTTTCAAAACAACTACTACAGCAGAAATTGGACAGAATAAAGATAATTAGGACATGCATAAACAAACAAAATGGGCATTGGAAAATAGCTTCAAATGAAACAGTATACAAGAAAATAAAACACTGTGCCAATCATCGACTACCAGAATTGAGTGTCAATGCAACGTGCTATCTATGAATAACCAAAACCGTGACTTTCCAATCTTGTGCCACCATTGTGGTTTGTTCTTTAGTCTTATTCCGGCACTTGGCATGTAATGGTGTATTGTGTACAGTGTTGTTAATAAATACAGAGTTTCATATAAAGCGGTGTTCAGGTTATTAATACGACAATTGTGTGACCTGTTCCTCATAGTGGTGACCTCAGACTTTTTCGATACAACCACACACCTATTTTGCTACAGTTGTTTCACATTATTTGTGTGCCATAAAGTACTAATGAACCACCTCATGGTGTGTGATCCGGAAGTGGCCATGAATTTGCCTACAGTCTCATTCACTGACACACTGCCGGCAGTTCGGATATCAATAGTTCTGAGTGTATTTTCACACCTGTGTGTTCCCAAGCCGGCACAATATAACTTACCCATTACTGTCCATGAGCTGTGGCGCACACAGACTGCAGCATCTCTGTGTGTGCGGAAGTCCCCAGGCTTTGTATCACAACTACAACAAGAACAACCTTAGCCACAGTGCCCCACAACATTTGAAGGGAGAACATTTCCTGACAGCCCAACACACGAGCATGTACTCCCAACTGACTCATGTCATTACGGTCCTGCATCAATAACCTGAGACCACATACATAGCCTCCGCGATGCCCGCACCTACCGCATCTTCTCCCACACCTTGTGTGCCATGTGGACAGATGCTTACTTATGCTGCATTACAGACATCGGATTTAATACCAGTTTCTAGGTACCCGCTGCTCCCCTACATCCCTCTTCCAACGATACTACAGCAGCCACCTGCCAGGCAGTTTCCAAAGCTTCCACAACTTCAAAAGGACAACCCTACACCATGGTTCATGTTGGTGGATAATATCCTGGACATTCATGGCATGTTGGGAGACAATACACACTTCATCTGTTTGGTTAGCCACCTACACAACAAGGCAGACTCTGTCAGCAATGTCTTGCTCATGCCACTTAGCCAGCACAAATACGAAAAAATAATAATAATAATAATAATAATAAGAAGAAGAAGAAGAAGAAGAAGAAGAAGGAGGAGAAGAAGACAAGAAAGAAATAATAATAACATGCTAAATAATACTAATTATGGATATAATATTACTGGAACATACCCACACAAAATCACACATTTGCTATACATGGATGATCTAAAACTACTGGCAGCAACAAATCAACAACTCAACCAATTACTAAAGATAACAGAAGTATTCAGCAATGATATAAATATGGCTTTTGGAACAGACAAATGTAAGAAAAATAGCATAGTCAAGGGAAAACACACTAAACAAGAAGATTACATATTGGATAACCACAGCGACTGCATAGAAGTGATAGAAAAAACAGATGCCCATAAATATCAAGGATACAGACAAAAAATAGAAATAGATAATACAAATATTAAAGAAGAACCAAAAGAAAAATATAGACAAAGACTAACAAAAATACTGAAAACAGAATTGACAGCAAGAAACAAGACAAAAGCTATAAATACTTACGCTATACCAATATTGACCTACTCATTTGGAGTAGTGAAATGGAGTAACACAGGCCTAGAAGCACTCAATACACTTACACGATCACAATGCCACAAATATAGAATACATCACATACCTTCAGCAACAGAAAGATTCACATTAAGCAGAAAGGAAGGAGGAAGGGGATTCATCGATATAAAAAACCTATATTATGGACAGGTAGACAATTTAAGAAAATTCTTTATTGAACGAGCAAAAACTAGCAAAATACACAAAGCAATCACTCATATAAATACATCGGCTACACCACTGCAATTTCATAACCACTTCTACAACCCTTTAGATCATATAACATCAACAGATACGAAGAAAGTAAATTGGAAAAAGAAAACACTACATGACAAGCACCCGTATCATCTGACACAGCCGCACATCGATCAAGACGCATCCAACACATGGCTAAGAAAAGGCAATATATACAGTGAGACGGAAGGATTCACGATTGCAATACAGGATCAAATAATAAACACCAGATATTACAGCAAGCGTATTATTAAAGATCCCAATACCACAACAGATAAATGCAGACTTTGCAAACAACAAATAGAAACAGTAGATCACATCACAAACGAATGTACAATATGAGCAAATACAGAATACCCCAGAAGACATAACAATGTAGCAAAAATAATACATCAACAACTTGCCATACAACATAAATTAATAAAACAACACGTTCCCACAAATTAATAAAACAACACGTTCCCACATACAAGTATGCACCACAAAATGTACTGGAGAATGATGAATACAAATTATACTGGAACAGAACCATTATAACAGGTAAAACAACACCACATAACAAACCTGACATCATACTCACCAATAAAAAGAAGAAATTAACACAACTAATCGAAATATCCATACCCAATACAACAAATATACAGAAGAAAACAGGAGAAAAAATTGAAAAATACATCCAACTGGCAGAGGAAGTCAAGGACATGTGGCATCAGGATAAAGTTGACATTATACTAATTATACTATCAACTACAGGAGTCATACCACACAATATCCACCAGTACATCAATGCAATACACCTACATCCAAACGTGTATATACAACTATAGAAATCTGTAATTATTGATACAGGTTCAATTACCCAAAAGTTCCTAAATGCAATATAACATATACCATACAGTTAAAAGGAAGTCACGCTTGATCAAGGTCTGCATCACTTTCCATTTTTAACCAGACATAACATCTGAGAAAGGAAAGAAATAACAACAATAATAAATACTAATACTAATTACGTCTGTGAAGACAATATCATCCTTGTGTCCTGTCAACATAGGCTCAGTAACTTGGTGAAAGTGTGTGTATGTCAATATAATGGTTAGACATTTCCTGAATGGTAATTAAATAATAAAATAAATTTATAGCAGTCTTCATAAAAGTTACTGAAATGAATGATAAGCAACACAACTTGCCACAAGCAACAGGAAACACAAACAAAATATATTCCTACACATTTAACTTTTGCCCTTGATGTACTAGTACATATTAGTAGTCTCATTCCATTAATGTGTTATACAGCATTCTACCTCGACAGGAAAGGGGTGGTAAACAGTACTTTGTTCTCCGTACGTCACATTTTGTCTCCATACGTCACATTTTGTCTCCATACATCACATTTTGTTAATAGTGGAAGAGTCACTATAGTGTGGGATATTATAAGTACGTCGTCCACTCACACATCAGTTATAAAAGAAGCTGATATCGGCAATAGCAGCAGCAACTAATGGTATCAGCAACATTATTAAAAAGGTCTGGAATGGAAATTACCTAATTATTAACAACAGCCCATTACTTTAGCTCTGGCGTGGTACACTACAATAGCAAGATCATACACTCTACTTCTGTACCGTGTCCAAGATAGTCTTATCCTCATGTGTGCTTCTGTAAGAGGGAAAAAATTAATGAATGGGAAGCAATCCAGTGTCATTATTCTCATACTCATTATACTTGTTGAACTATAGCAGGAAGGTACAAAACCAGCATAGCACTGACATAACAGTGACATGTGCATTTCTAACAAACACTGGATTCATACTTACTCTGTTTCAGATCTCTAGCTTTCACACAACTTTTATTTCAAAGAATGTATTTAAAGGACCCAAACAAACCTACTTATTATTTGTATCCTCATTTGAAACTGGTAAAATCAGACATACAGCCAGTAATGTGAAAATACTATAGAAACTGAACAAGGGTCATGTGATGAACCTACATGAAGAGCTCTCAGCTTTTGTTCATGACAAGCATTTAGGAGAAAAATTACTTAATGGAAAAAAAACTCTCAAGCTGAATAAATTGCTATTATTTTATTTAATATATAACAGATATCAGTCAACTGCAAAGAATATTTGGATCCTCCATTCCTACTTGTATTTTTAATAGAAATAATATCTGTAACTGGATCAAAGTATGTGTTGGAGAAATATAGATCTGCCAAAACTTACATCTTGCTCATAACAATTTCTTCAGAAACCATTTTGTTTCAAATATTAAAATAAACAATTTCACACTAACTGTGATGGGTGATGTAAAGCTAAGAATTACTTAGCATTAACAGTTCTCAGTATTTTTGATGTAGCTCTTACAACATTTGTTTTGACAGTAACATACTTGGCTTATAAGAGCTGCAAAATCCTTTTACTCTAATTGTAATGACAAACACATGTGATCTGCTATAGCAGCTCGCAGTAAGTATTATATATTCTGTTACACAGTAAGCAATGTGTAACTGCTTCTCAAATTGTATAAAACACCTTTAAGGGCTGTAGTTAATATCTCACCACCAGAGCAAGAAGACTTACAAACTTCTTGTCTCATTTTTATCCCACATACAAGTAACATGTGCATGTTACAAATGCATTTCATTAGGTAAACAGCAGGAAATCCACCAGATAATGGCAAGACCATGGAAATATGCAGAGAACTTTAATGTATTTTGACACACAAATCTTTATTTATCGTTCAAAATTCCAAAAATGTGTAAGATAAAATAAAACACAATGTAACTGCTCAGCTGCACTGGGTACAAGTACTAATTAGACATAGGAGCTGCTACTTTTGATTAGGAAAGGCTCTAACACTGAATGTTGTTGTTGTTGTGGTCTTCAGTCCTGAGACTGGTTTGATGCAGCTCTCCACGCTACTCTATCCTGTGCAAGCTTCTTCATCTCCCAGTACCTACTGCAACCTACACCCCTCTGAATCTGCTTAGTGTATTCATCTCCTGGCCTCCCTCTACGATTTTTACCCACCACGCTGCCCTCCAATGCTAAATTTGTGATCCCTTGATGCTTCAGAACATGTCCTACCAACCAGTCCCTTCTTCTTGTCAAGTTGTGCCACAAACTCCTCTTCTCCCCAATTCTATTCAATACCTCCTCATTAGTTACGTGATCTACCCACCTTATCTCCAGCATTCTTCTGTAGCACCACATTTCGAAAGCTTCTATTCTCTTCTTGTCCAAACTAGTTATCGTCCATGTTTTACTTCCATACATGGCTACACTCCATACAAATACTTTCAGAAACGACTTCCTGACACTTAAATCTATACTCGATGTTAACAAATTTCTCTTCTTGATAAACGCTTTCCTTGCCATTGCCAGTCTACATTTTATATCCTCTCTACTTCGACCATCATCAGTTATTTTACTCCCTAAATAGCAAACCTCCTTTACTACTTTAAGTGTCTCATTTCCTAATCTAATTCCCTCAGCATCACCCGACTTAATTCGACTACATTCCATTATCCTCGTTTTGCTTACTTCAACTATATTACTTAATGTAACTGGATAAATAAAAAATCTACTCACCAAGTGGCAGCAAGAGAACAGACATATAAAAATGATATTATCTATGCAAGCTTGAGGAGCCAGTGGCTCCTCCACCTGGCAGAAGGTTTGAAGGGGAAGGAAGAGGGCTGAAGGAGGACTGGTGAGGTTCAGATGAGGGGGTAGAGTTCGGAAAAGTCACCCAGAACCTGAAGTCAGGGGAGACTTATCAGACGAGATGAGAAGGAAAGACTGATTGTTGGGGACTCACGGGACGAGATTTAGAAACCTGAGAGCTTAAAGGTGGAAGATATGGTAATATGCAATACAAAGATTACTGCTAAAACATCATGCAGGAGTTAATAAGAGCGAAAAGCTAAATGCATTATATGTGATAGAGGTGGGAGGGAGATGGCGTAAAATAGACAGGTCAGAAAATGAAAGATGTAGAAAACTAAAACAGAGTGAAGAAAGGAATAGCTACTGTGAAGAAATGCTGACACCAAAGAAATTAACATAAATTAAGGGCAGGTGTGTGGCGAGAACCAGGGACATGTAGTGCCAGTTCCCACCTGTGGAGTTCTGAGAAACTGTAATCTTGGGGAAGAATCCAGATTGCACATGTGGTGAAGCAGGCACCAAGGTCACGACTGTCATGCTGTAGTGCATGCTCTGCAATAGGATATTGTGTGTTACCAGTTTACACCCTCTGCCTATGCCCATTCATCCTAACTGATAAGATGGTGGTAGTCATACCGATGTAAAAGGCAGAACAGTGTTTACATAACAGCTACAGGGTGTATACGGGGACAAGGAAAAAAAATTCCCGGATTATTCCCGGATTTCTCCCGGATATCTCGTTTAAAAAATATGCTTTTTCCCGGGCGAAAATACACTTTTCTGTTCTAAGTGACAGCAGGTTTTCCGTAGATTTTCCCTCGGAACTGTAAAACTTATCAATCCTTTGAATGGTTAACGTTTTATACAATCGCATAGAACTTCCCGAAAAAAAAAAAAGACGGGGCAAAGAAGTTTTGGAGAGACTTTTAATAAAAAAAAAAAAAAAAAAAAAAGGAGAGAAGTTTTGGAAAGACCTTTGATTTGCAGCAAAATATACGTTGCATATTTTCGTATTACGAAAGTACAAATGCGAATTGCACCAAACACAGGGTGTTAGTTTCCGGAGCGCTGAAACCGGGGTTGCGATGTTCTTTTGTAAGCGAGTCATATCTCAAGCCACGAGATCTCGTCAGCCGATGACAGCAGCTATTCAGAGCATATGACATGTGTTATAGTCAGCCAATAGCAAGATCACTGGTTACATGGCGCGATCACGCAAGAGGAAAAGTTAACGGTTTACATTAATGTACACGGTAGAGATGGGCAAACTTAAACACGTAGCTGTTTCGAAACAAATGAAACAGTACAATGAAGTGCTTCGATGCGCTGTTTCGAAACAGTGAAACAGTTTGTGTTTTGTAATCTAATAAACCTACACATTTTATCATCTTGAATGTCTACTGTATCACTTAGGCGTCATGGCAGTTTCGTATTTCCTGCAGCAAATGCGCTGCTTTCGTGTCGTGTGACTTTCATACTTTTCAATTGGCTGAGGACAGCCATAGCTGAAGACAGAAGAACCACAACGAACGGAACTGGAGGTGGGAGCAAACTGCAGAAACAACGGATATGGTCATCAGTCCCCTAGAACTAACCTAAGGACATCACATAACACCCAGTCATCACGAGGCAGAGAAAATCCCTGACCCCGCCGGGAATCGAACCCGGGCGTGGGAAGCGAGAACGCTACTGCACGACCACGAGCTGCGGACACATTCCGTTAGTATGCTAATTTCCATGCGCACAAAGGGAATCATTGTGGATAATAGACTCATAAATAACGCCAAATAATTCGAATAAATAAGAAAATATAACAGAAAAATTTTTGTCTTTCAAGGTGTTTCGAACCGCTACTATAAATTCACCATGCTTCCCAGCCCTTCCCGTGCACCATTACACTATCAGTGATATGTCAAACAGATTGCTTGCAATTATACCTACATCAAATTTATGTATATGTCTATTAACTGTCACTCTACGCATTTTTTTATTCAAATTGTTGTAGGCTTACTTGCGTTTCTTAATATGATTACTGTACATGAACAGAGAAGCGTATGTTATATAAAAAAAGTGTAATTTAACTGAATGATTTTCACATATTTGTTATTTTGAATGTGAATAGTATGCGTTGTTTTATTGTTTCGTTAGTGTTTATAAAGCAGATGTTACGCCATTTCGAAACAGGACAGTCAGCTAGAAACGAAGCTTTATTTTCGGATATCTTAAGCTTCATGCTATTGCTTGTCAAAAATATTTCGACACTCTTGAAAGTGTTTTATGAAGTGGCATGTTGTGTTTCAGTACCTGTGCCGAGCCCGAATCTCGTCCGACACAGAGCGGAATGAAACACCAGTTTCGAAACAGTGAACCACAGCCGTTCCGAAACACTGAAACAGTTCCACGTATCGATACACTGTATCGAAACATAGAAACAGTGGCCAAGTCTAGTACACAGTACCGTATATCTACAAGAAAAGCTAAGCTTTCACATACGTTAGTCACTAAGATTAACACGCTACAACAGAACCTAAGCTTTCACATGTAATATTGATCTTTTTTTGCGTGTGTTATACTTTAAGACACATCACACAAATGTGCTAGAAAAATTTAAAATTATGACATAAATGTCTCGGCTCCAAATTCTTGTAAGTGGCTGATCCTCAAACTGTTCAGTTTCGAACGCTCTGTGATTTAGATATCCATCCCACTTTCTCACACGTAACACAATTCATCTTGCGTAAAAAGAAATTTACTTTGAAAGTAACGCTTTTCTAACTACCGTTCGTAATACTATCCGGAGACTGTTAGAAATAGGTTCGATTTACCAGTTGCCAGAGAGCGCCAGAAAACAAGCATTATTGTGCGTGTGCAACTGCAGTGGTGTAGGAAGCCCGTATGTTCGTGTGTATAAAGCACTAAGAGAGCTTACATTACACCATAAAAGAAACAGTGCATCAAAGGATACTCCAAAGAGCATCGGAATTTCGTAAACATACTAAAATGCGTAATTCGGCTTGAAGTGCAAATTGGCTTTTTCCAGTTTCACCAAGCCGATACTGTAGAATGAAACACTTCGTTTCAAATAAAATGATTGCCTCGGCGGAAAGATGAATAAAGCCAAATTTCTTTAGTAAACTTGCAAAAATAACTTCACTGTTCTGCAAATGCTTGACTGCTACTAACATGGAAACAAAATAAAATCAGAAAACTGAAATTAATAATATACTTTTGCCCTCCGTAATTATGTGAATCTATTTTAATTCGCTTGATAGCTCCCGGCCACAGAAATTCGTTTTGTTTTCATTTGACATGGGAGCTGTACACGAAGAGAAGCAGCGAAATCACTTAACGTTAACACGGCTAACGTGGAGGTTAACCTCCTCCCCATTACAACTCAGATAACTCTTTGCAAGCGTGAATCTGGCAGCTAGGGCGCGCGAGAAAAATTTTTTTCGTTTGCATCTGGCTGCTTGCTGCTACTACCGATACAGCTAACAGCTTCAAGTAGCGGGAGAAGGTACTGCCTAATACGCGAGTCAAATGCGCATGCGCAACAGACCGCTGGCAATTGGTCAAACGAACCTAATGTGAACAGTTGTGACGTCATGCTCATAGCAAGCAGTTTATTGTTACGAAGAATTACAGTCTGCGCCCTACGGCATTTGACATATTTTTGCTATTTGCAGACGCTTGTGCGTGCACGGTTTTTTGTTGTTGTAAATTGCACATTTCCTTTGCCACTAAAGTTTTATTTTTTTCCCTCTCGCTTATATTTTATTGTTACAGTATCATCCTCCAGTAGCAGGATATAACAACATTCTTTGCTAGAGAATCTATTCTGCAGTCAAAATTACAAAAATTTAACGGAAAGCTAAAACAATGAAAAATTCCCGGGTTTTTCCCGGTTTTCTCCCGGATGAAAAAATTCCCGGATTTCCCGGTTGTCCCGGGTCGTATACACCCTGCAGCTGTTTCACAGGTGACTCTCACTTTGATAGCATATGTATTTCCGGTTGCAGGGCTGGTATAGGTAGTGGTAGAAGGATGCACAGGACAAGTCTTGCAGCATAGACAGTCCAGGAGGAGGAGACATAGGGCAGGGAGATGGGTGCAGAAGGAGCACAGGGTCTAACAATGATACTGCAAAGATTGGGAGACGACAAAAAGCTATTCTAGGTGTGGTGAGCAAAATTTCAGACAGGATGGACCTCATTTGGGGCATGATTTTAGGATGTCACGGTCTAGTCAAAGTAGCTGATTAATACATTCAAATCATACCTGGTGCAGCCCCAACAATCAGTCTTTCCTTCTCATCCCATCCGGTAAGTCTCCTTTGACCTGGGGCTTTGGATAACTTTTCCAAACTCTACCCCTTTTCCTATACTTCAACCAGTCTGTTTCCTTCACTCCTCTTCCTTCCCCTTCAACCCTTCTGCCAGGAGGAGCCACTGGCTCCAAATGTTTGCATACATAATACCTATTTTATATGTGTGTTCTCCTGCCACCACTTTGTGAGTGTATTTCTTTTGTCCATCCAGTTACATTAGGTTTTCAAAAATTGATAATTTTTGTTGAACTATATTACTTATTTACTTACTTACTTACTTATTCCATTTCTCATCTACCTCACCATATATAGGATACAAGCAACCTCCATCTCTTCCCGTCTGCAGTTATGGTTACTGTCTATGTCAGAGACAGTCTTCTCTCCGGCAGTGGTTCTTCTGTTCCAATCTACCATGTACTCTTAGCGGTCTTCATCTTATCTTGCCAGCTACCATTAGCTCCTTCATTTAAGCTTACCTTGTGAACCTTCGACATATGTTGCTTATGTCCAAATCACTTCAGCTCTTGCTCTTGGTTGGTCTTCTCCTGGGGGTTTTGGATTTAAATGTTTCAAAATTTGTGTGTTTTGGATACTGGCCCTCCTAAGTTTGTTTTCTATTTTCTGGAAGTATCTCATCTCTGTTGCTCGGATCTGACTTGCTTGCTCACTTAGTCAATATCCAAAATTCACCACCATAGGTCATGATCCACTAACTTTGTCCTGTATGTTCCAGCTGACTACATTAAATACACAGTCTTAGGGTGGCTCTTATTTTTCAAGTTTGACCTTTTCTTTGTTCTACCCCACAGTTTGATTCCATTGCACAAAAAATTAGACTGTGCGCTTTGCAGGAAAAGGTGAAGCCACGCCCCTAGGCATTCACATTTGAGGAAGAATACAAAATTACACTGAAGGAGATGAGTAACCAATTGCTTAATTATTAAATTTGTTCTATTAACTTTAATAACTGATTATAAAACTGCTATGTGCACTGTTTGTGAAGCAAATAAGATGAGAAAGTGAAAATTTCTTTTACAAATCCTTGTTCTTTGGTGAAGTCTTTTTTTATGCCCTGAAAACTTACAGCAATACTCGGATACAACCTGAAACACATTTACACTTGTTTTGCATTTTTTGTAAATAGTGTATCGCAGTCCTCGATGAGCATAAGGCCTTTTTCTGATGTATCATGTAAAACTTTCAGTTTATTGACTGGCGATAAAGTTTAAAGGGATTCTCCATTGTCATTCCACTGTGAAGGTTCTGTTGCTCAAGGCAAATGTAGTAACAAATAGCCTTGTTTTATTATAAAAAATTGTTCACTCCCATTATTAATGATTTGTGGAGTTTGAGCACTTTGATATTTTCATGTGGTGCTTCTGTCTCATGATTCAATGCATTGCCCATTTTCATTTTTGGATCAGGAGACAAATTAGGATCAGAGAATGCAAAGACGGCATATTCAGGAGACAGGGATGATAAACGAGTTTTCAGTTTGTGTAAAAACACACACACAATATCAAATACAAGCATGTTTATAAAGCTTTGGAAGAAGGCTGAAAAACATTTACAGAACTTATGCTGCAAAATGGGCTGAGAACCAACAAGGGCTGAGAACCATGATTCAACAAAAACACGGCCAAAACAAATTGCACTGTCTTGTTCTGGTGGTGATAATGCATCATGGAACACAAAAATTTTCAAGCAATTATGACTTTCACCATCCACCACATGTGGCATCAGATTCCTGGACCACAGAAAGATACTGTAAGTAAGTAGTTACTAAGTAAGTAAGTGAAGGTGTCATCAATCTGAAGATCATTTTCAACACCCTGATGCTTTCCTAGGCATGGTCCCGTTGGAAAAGGTATGTCATTGCCTTCCTCCGATCTTTGAACTGTTTGACCTAGACAGTTATAAGGGGATTTACAATATAATGTGGATTCTGAACTGTGGTGTAACTAGGCATTTTTCACATTAACAAACACTTAACACTGTCAGAGGTAAAAGAAATGAACAATGGCAGATAAAAATCCTAGAACTAACCAGGGATCAAACCTGATACCTTTGGATCTATAGACTGCCACTTCACTTTTGATCCATAGAGCCATACTCTATGAAATCACAGTTCACCTATAAAGATCACAGTTATTTAAAAACTCTCTTGAATCCTTTCTAGGATGCTGTTCTCCCGAAGCGTCTCGAACAAAATCGATAATTCAAGAAACACTGCCTAGATCCAAGTGTTCCTAGACTTTTCTGAACTGAATTCCAGTTTCGAAATTATTAATGTATGTTTTGATGTTTTATAAAGGTTATTATATTGTTCTTACCTTCTATATTCCGTATTTCCCTCTAAGACAACTTTGAGAATAATTTCATATGTGTGATGCCTGCCGGATAAATAGAGGTCATCTTATAAGAAAACACACACACACACACACACACACACACACACACACACCCCCCTCTCTCTCCCCTCCCCCTCCCTAAAAGTTTCCTTATCCTACATTGTAATGTTGAACACACTTTAACACTGCTCTGAGGACCCCATTTAGTGAGGGTTTCATTCGCAGCTCTAGCCTGTTCTCTTCCAGTCACACACTACAATGCTAGCTCCAAAAGAAGTTCCTCAGTACTACAATTTGAAACAATCACAGAAAGACGTTCATCTACATTGTTACCTGGTAATGCTAATAGCAATATACAACCCCAAGGGACAGTAGCAGCTTGCAGTTTCTTATCTTTAAAATAGTTCTTGATTTCGGTAGGCTTTTACTTGTAGAGTTTTTCTGGGTCTTGTGAATAGAGCTCCCATAGACTGCAAAATCTTCATATGCTTACATAGTACCTTGATTGCAGCCATCAGGATGTGAACTGCTTCCTTATCACTGATCCTAAATTTACCAAATACAACTGCAAGCTTGGGAGTCATTCCTGCTTGGTGTCCTCTGCTCTTTTTTGCAACCGGCGATGGAAATTTTGAGTGCGTTCTAAATCAACGTTCCTTGAAATGAAGTAACTTTGATTCAACACTACGTGAACTTGCCATAATCATTTTGACAAGTTAGTGAGAAAAAAATGACAGAAAATATATGAATGACAGCAAGTTAAATTTCTGAAATATGAGTAACATTTTCTGCGCCAAATGAGTACTGGAATTTTACTTTCAATATCATAAATAACTTGTGAATTCCTGAATTTCACATCCTTTTCACTCTCACCTATTTCCAGTTACCTCTGCCCACTCAGATGCTTTTCTCTGTTTCTCAAGTAGCCGGTAATCTATTCCATGCATAAATCCTGGCCATTCTTTCAGCCATTGGTTGGTCAAAAACTGTTTATCTCCTTCAATAGTAATGACATTTAAAGCATCAGGAAGTGCTATGACAAAAGTATCAAGTTTTTTAACAACATGTCTTTTTATAATTGTGTGTAATTTTGGTACAGTTTCTCAGCTTTTTTTAATTCGTGCTTTTTTCCACTAAATCATCACTTCCTACACAGCTAGTGTGGCATTTTCACACACAAAAATTGCAAAAGAAAATCTTTAATGCTGTATAACAGTTGGCAGTTTGCTTCCACTTATTTCATGGGAGTAACACCGGGAAAAAAAGCCTGCTGCAAATGAACTGAAGCCATTGTTACCACTGCTACAACAGCTACCCCTGCAGAAATGGTGACTATTAGTGTGCTCTGCATTCGGTCACAAAAAGGGAATTGCTTGCTCTCTATGCCCTCTACCTGTCTTGGCATCACTACCAATGGCACTGGTGAAATGAGAATATATTCAATTAAAGCAAATCAAAACGAAAACAGTCTATTTTCATTAATGAATGGATTTTTCCTGCAGATATAATATTTTGCATTATCTTACTGAGCCCAAATTTTACACAGCTCATTTTTACTTGAATGAAACCAAATTGGAGGGTAGACCTAGAAAATTTATAAAAAATTAAAAATGTCACGTATGAGCCACCAAACATGGCCTGCTACCCTAACTTTCACTCTACTTTAATCTTCCATCTTCCTAACTGCACTGATGATAGAGCCCAAATACTTAAATATAAACCTTTAGCAACTGTCCTACAACTGTGTTGTTATGCCTTTACCCCATTTTTTAATAATCAGTGTATTTCCACTTTCCTTTCTCCTCAAATTTTTCCATTAAGACAATGCCATTTTACAATTTTTCTTCAATAGCAGCTACTATCACAAGGTAGTCTGTGATAGGTGAGCTGGTCAACTGAACAAAGTTTCATCTGATATTTCTGATAGTTAGCTTTATAGCTTTGGTATTACATGCCTACATTACCCAGGTATATTACAAAAAGCAGGGGACCAAGGCTACAGATTTGGTGGATTCCTCTTAGTGACTTTAGTACACGTCAGATTCCCTATTCTCATGTAGTTTGTGCAATTTTCACACAATCTCATGATTGATTTTGATAAAGCTGGGCCAAAACACATCACACTTTTAAAATGTTACTAAATAACAAATGTAAATGTTTCATCTTAGCTTTAGTGAAATCTGGAACTTAAGCGTCCATCCAGTTTCATACTCCTCCTGCAGCAATTTATATGAAAACATTGTTGACTGTCCTGAAGCATATGATCTTGGGCCAATGCCATGTAATGTGCTATGTAATGTGGACTGCAGTGGTCATATTGATTAGGGGAAAAATTGGAAGTTCAGTAATGCATTAATGCTCAAATCTAAAGAGTATTCTTATCCCACACCCTTCAGCTCACTCTGTTTTCCCTTGACTTCTCACTAGTGTTACCCCTTCCTGGTTTCCTTATTAAAAATTCATTGCTTCAAGACAATTAAAAGATGAATTCTCTTTCTTTGCATGAATTTGCATTCTTCAACACTACTTAGGCCTATGAGTAAATTTTTATTGTTCTGACAACAGTACATATGACACTTTATTTTAACAGTGTTTTTATTTCAAATACAAATTCATATAAAAACATACCTATTTACTGCCAGCTTCCCCCTTAAATATATTGTGATTTTAAAATTTAACAGTCTAACATAAATATTAATTTCTGATAGTCATTTCCACCAACTTAAGTGCACAAAGAAGGCAGTAGGTCTGAAGTAGGTTTTATAGAACCGTCAAGGATGCTTCCATTTTTGTCCTAGAGTATTAATTCGGTACATAGCTTGTACAGTTGGAAATTATAAAGTTACCACTCGTAACGATTATTTAATAGGTACATGCTTTGATCACTTAGCCTGTTTATTTCACCAGGAAGATGATTATTTCTGGGCACCTCAACAATATAATATTTTTCTCTTCTAAAAATATTCGCGAGTCCACTAATCTTGGTGATCCACTGGGATGAGTAAAATAAATTCATGAACAAAATTTCTAGTTTGTATTCTCGTGCCTTTTTCACCCTGAAAAACAGTTACTGGTGAAGTTTCTACAAACAAAGTATTTCCTCAGACTAAGAGTTAACAGTCATTGCATTACTGGCCTTACCATCTTTATATTACCTGAAATGATATAAGGAAACTGACAAAAAGTTTGAACTGAGCTGCTCCTGTTGAATCGCAACATTTTACCGTGCTTTGCTCTGTTGAAAGTATGCCAGGAACAAGTGTGATTTTGGAGGTTGCAAAATACAATCATTGACAAAATAATCAGTTTCATATACAGCGGAACTACCAGTTTGGCATGCCATCCTGGCAACTTTGAAAGCATGCCGGAAAGCAAGGATTCTGACCATAACCTCTAGGCACAGCTGCAGCACTGATCTCATTCTGCCACATGCCTCTTTCGCTGACCAACTGTTGCTCGCAGTCCTATAAGTTCTGTCAGACTGTGGCCCTGCTTTAGATGGTGAATTCACCTTGCAATCATATCACCAGCCGTAACACACCATTGTTCCTAGGTTTCAGTTTCACTACTTCTTGGTTTCTCTCTTTGATTACTCACTGAAATTATTTTTTGTAGCGCCATCTCCACTGTCCGTTTTCCTCATTGTTGTCTTCTGTCTGTACTCAGTGGTCCACTATTGTCAGTCCCTGGCCAGTCGGCTGATACCTCAAGTCATTCCCAATTTTTTGTCAAATCCTGGTCACAATAAACTGTGCTCTTCAAATACGTATTTAATGAATAATTTACATAAAAAAGAAACAATATCTGACAGTGCTCCACTGGTATCATGTTTTTATTATATCTACCCTATGCAAATAACTTCAAAGGCATACAGACAGAAATTTGCTTTGCGTCACAGTTCTTTTTTATTTATCAGGTTGGGATGACCATCAGTGTTTCATATTGAATTCTCTTCCTACGTTTCAAATAACCACTACTTTTCTTAATAACACTTATAATCTTCCTTGACTGGGAAACATTTTGTACAGTACATTTATTTTACCTTCATTGATATCAATAAGGCTTGTTTTATTCTGATTGAAATCTTTATTTCAGGTGTAAATAAACATACTCACTATGCATGTCAAAATTAGTTACCTCTGACAGAGTGCCTTCAATTAAAAACCAACTATACAGTTTACAGTTTGTACCTTGAGTGTGGTTCATTACATATCTCACAATATATGACCATCCAAGGCAACTCAATGGCAACTGCATCGCATAAAATGCACCAGCCTACCTCTTCTACACCAAATTATATTCAATTTCATTCTTTATGTGATTAATGTCCATTGAAACATTTGCATCTTTATCAGCATAACTTAATAAGTGCAACTTATTCCATGCATCCTATCTTTGAAATAGTATTTAAAATTGTAGATTTGGAAATGAATTCTGTGAAATACTTACTTGGAGTACTTCCTTGTAGTTAAGGGCAATCTTTCGTAATTCTGTTTCCTTGCGCTCCATATGTCCTTTCACTGTATCAATATCATTTACTAACTGAGAATTTACTCTTTTCAGTTCAGACACCTCACTTTCACGCTCTTCCAGAGATTTCCGTAGAGACCTAAAAAGCAAATAAAATATCATAGTCTAATATTATGAGTATTTATGAATCTGTTTCCAGAGTGAAAAGGTATTTCACCAAAATTCTTTATGAACAATAACTAATTTATGGGACTCTTGTTGTCCATTAATGAAATCTTGTTTTAATCATAAAACAGAAAAAGTGAAGGTTTAAATGGTACTCTGACGATGGGTCACATTAAATTTTATATGCTCGTACTGTGCTAAACCTAAACATCTGCAAGTGTGAAGTTGAGATAAACAATTTTGTTTATAATGGACACTGAAAAAAAACTACAAACACCAGCTATCCCTAAAAGTCTTGCTTGTGAACTATCTGTAAAAGATATTCTCACCAAATCACCTCAGTAATAGAAGCATGCACAGTCTGTCCAAGAAGTTCCACAACTGACATTTCTGGTGTAAAAGCAATATCAGCACATTAACCACAGTGGTGGCTTGAACTAACGACTGTAAACAACAGATATACATTTCACAATCAGTTGTGAGCAAGTAGTGTTAAGTAGTGAATGTGTGGCCACACTGTATCAACGTGAATGTGTCACAAATCTTAATGGAGCAATATATCTAAATAAAGTGTTCAAGATATTCCCCAGAATGCTTTGAAGAAGAGAAAAGTGTGTGCAAAGTTTATCCCACATATCTTGACTGCCAAACAAAAACAATGATGCATGTATGTTGCAATGGAACTGATCAATTGCCCTTCTTCTGTCATGTAGTGGTGCATTCAATATACGCAACAAATTCATGACATAATCCCATAGAATGAGATCTTGCATTTTGTATAGTTTTAAAAATATTTATTAAATGTTTTTGTGTACTTATATCGAAAGTATGTGTACAAATATGTATCTGGCATGAACGAAAATGAGTTGGTTATTTTTCAGCAGAATTTGATTATCTTTTTATATATGGTAATTATTTTGAACCGCAGCGGACGGAAAACGGAGCAGCAACGCTCCAGCAGGTCGCAGGGAATGGGCGCGGACCACAGAGGAAGCGCCTGCAGCCGTTGGTGGAGGGGGAAGGCCATAGGCATAAATATTGGACCAGGTCCACTCGAGGAGCAGTCTCAGGTCGAACCTGATGAAGGTCACGAGCTATGTGACCGAAATATCGTGCAAGTACGATGCTGATATCTGGCAGAACACCCGACAACCCAAGATGTAATTATTTCGAAATTTAATTATTGACTGTTAAGTCCATTTTGACTGATTGGGACTAAAATTATTAATTAAAAACTTTCAAATCAAACTCAAACAAATTACCATCCACAAGTAAGTCATTTGTTACGTAAGAGAATCACTCTGATATGTATATAATCTTTGTTATTGTCACATGGTTGGGAGATGAGGTGTTGTGTAAGGTTGACAGGGCAGAAATACAATGAGAATGTTGGTTTTGTAACACATACTCACTGCACTGTGTCTGTAATTAAATAATTTGAAGGATAATTACTTTAAAGTATGAAATGTGGAATTTGTGAACTTCAACACCTGCAACTTATTATTACTGGTATTAAGAAATACAACAGTTACAGAATCAAATACCTTTCTGCATCCATTAGGAATCTCAAGAACCTTTAGACTATTGTGCCCACAACGACAAGAAAATTTTTACATCTTCGACAAAACAAGATACGTAAAACTAATTTTTTTTCTATTTTGTGATTGGATATAACATAAAAATTCTTTTCACACACATCTGTTCTCCAATTGTTCAGTACACTGAGGAGTAATTTTCACCCAAACCTGATCAACGTGTAAAATGAGGTTTGGAAAGACATTTTGAATGTTTGATTATTTTTCATATTCTGAGACGTGGTGCACATTAGAAGGTGGATGTGTCAGTTGGTGCATTAACATCATATGTATTGGTATGTGACAAAATTAGTAAGGAAATGTGAGAGCAAAAATTTTCCTAAGTTCCAAACAGCTGGCATTACTCAACTACATAGAAGTGTCTCAAGCTGAGAAGTGTAAACATTTCAACAAAATTACTGGGTCAGGCAAAACAGCCACCATGCCACTCTTAAGAGAAACTGCAAGAAATTCAGCAGAAAACTGTTAGAAGAGTGCAGACAGAACCGCCTCCGTTACTCCCGTAACATTACACAAGAGACACTAGGTAAGATGCAACAACTACCAGTGAGAATTTGACTAAACAATAAAGACTCTCTAATGATTTCATTAAGTAAATGAAGTGGAACTGAAGACCACTAACAACTCGGGAAGAGCACAATCAATTTAGCCATTACAAAAGACATCCTAGAGCAAAACCTCTCCTTGGTGACGTAAACACTCCACCCCAGTAGCTTTTGGCACTCAATCAGTATGATCAGAGGTGTTCATGTCATTCACACTCAATCCTCTGGATCAAAGGTGTTCGTGTCATTCACACTCAATTCTCTGATTATGGTGTGGTAACATCTTGTATGCGAGATTGTCCTGGTGTTAATCTTTAACTTGCTGCCCAATGAGATAATCAGTGAACTGTAGCCACTACCGATTGAGTCCACCATCCAGTACTGATGTCAGCACAACAGAGTTAATGAGTACAATGAGTATATGGCATCCAACATCGCAGTACACCTGAGGGGGACAACATGGACAGTGACACAGAGATCGATAACTACCCAAAACAGCATGTGAATAAAAACACACACGTCTTCGTCACCACCATCTACTCCACAAATGTGGGCAGCTAGTACTAATGAGACAATAGACACTCTTATGAAGCAAGTTTCCAAACTGGAGAATAACGAACAGCAGAAAACACTTAATGAACAGTTAACACAAGTGCAATCAGTATTTGCAGAACAACGGTGCCAATGATGTTTCTGTGGAAACAAAACAGTAATAAGTGCTCCTTCATCATTCACTGATCCTTCAGCCACAAATCTAATAACTTCCTTCTCCCGGAAAACTACTAAGGATGTTACTGTGTTTACAGACAACATCTTAGTCATGGTCACATTAAGTAGATAGTCAGATGAAACATGCTTGCAAAGAGCGAAGTTACATCTCACAGGTAAAGCGAAAATCTACATCTCTTAACATGAAGTGCATAGTACAGTATTCACATTCTGCGAGTTAGCAGAGGATTTGCATCAGAGGGGTAGAAAACAGAACAGTACAGTACAGTACATATTTTTTAAGGAGAAACTCAATAGTTTAGCACAAAAGGTGAATGAAACAGTGGACTGATTTTCTGACCGAAAATGCAGGATTAATGCACAGACTTATGAGCTGATGCACAAGTCAGATGCGGATAGTCTTGCTTAAAGAAGCAGAAAATAGAGCATTGGACATGTTTCCCCGAGGTATCCACCTTGATTTTTCATGAGTATGAATGGAAAAACCTAAGGATTTAGCCACGGCACTTTGCATCACTACACATTTACAGGAAGAAGATAGTGCAACTAGGACATGCACTGAACAGAAAATATTTAGATCTAGTAAAGAATGTTACTGTTGTGATCAGCAGGACCATTCAAAGGCACGGTGTCACCAACCATGATGTAATAATTGCAAATGGTATAGGCATAAGGCTCGGGATTTTAAATCTAGGAAAGAGGACAAGCACAATGCGAAAAAGAAACAGTTAAACGACAATGAGAATGTTCCTTCCTTTGGGACGCTTTCCCAATAAATCACAGTACTGCAAAAACGTATGCAGAGGCATATTGTTACTTGATAGCTTGGATGAATAATAAGTGTTGTGAGTTTTTAGCACATACTGGGGCACATGTATCAGTTGCAAGTATGGACCTCATGGACAAGAGGAGACTGAAAACGACGAGATAAAGATTATCCGTAATAAGAGATAACAAAATAGATTCAGTGAGGACAACACAAATCAAGTTTAATGCAGGAAACACAGGGTTTCAGGAGCAAATGGAAATGTTGCCAACTGTGGGGCAAGGATTTTCTGCAATACTCTGATTAGACTTTCTTGTTAGGCATCATGCTAAAACTGATCTTGGGCAACAGATAGTCAAACTCAATGGGAATTTGTTTCAGATAGGTGCAACAGTTGCACATGTTTCTGTGTCAGAAGGTACACTTGCTGCTAAAGAGGTAGCAACTAAAGTGTGCCCAGGTACATTAAAAGCTGTTTCACATGACAGAGTACCAGCAGGCGCAGGAAAGCTAGTTTGGGTTGTGACATATCTATGTTCCATGACAAGCATTGCATTTAATAGAACCTCTGTCAAGTAATGACACATTGGATGAACAGCACTATTTTGAAAGAAGTAGTACAGAACACGCTAGAGAAATAAATGGCCCAGTTATGGTGCCAGTAAGCCTGGATACTTTCGAAACGAATGAAGCAAGTCTTCTGAAGCGATTGGTAGCAGCTACACTACAGGTAATCGATGAAGAAGACATCGATTGGTCAGATGTACAGTACAATCCCAAGCAAACAGTCAGCATGTCTGCACTATGTAACAAGGTTAGTCACTTAAATGGTAATGATTGTTCAGTCATTGAGTCATTATTAGTTCAGAAGAGATTTAATTCAGAAGGTGCTTTACCAGTCACATCCATAAAATAGCATCATATTCCAGCAGGTAGCCATGTGACCAGTGCACCATTAACAATACAGGTTACTAAAACATCTCCAGCCATTAGCAGAACAGTTGTAGATCAACAGCTTCCAGAAGGCATAATAGACCACAGCCATAGACCTTGGTCTGCAGGTATAGGAATTGTGCCAAAAAAAGTCATTGGATAGAACAAGAAAATATTGATCATGTTGCGATAATAGATGTTTAAACGAATGTAAAGAAACTGACGCATATCAAATTACGTATATAACTGAAACTTTGGTTAATCTGGGACAGTGTAAATTCTTTCCCACATCATATTTAAGGAGTGGTTATTGACAAATTGAAGGGTTTCCAGAAGATAGGCCATAAACAGCTTTTACAGTATCATCTGGTCACTATCAGTACCGCAAATGCCTTTTGGGTTAAAAAAAAACCATACTTGCAACATTACAGCATTTGTTAGATGGAGTCCTTCAAGGTTTAAAATTGAAAAAATGCATGGTCTATTTGGATGACATCATTGTTTTTTCCAAAGGTCCAGATGAATACACAGAATGCCTAAGTGAAGTATCTGATAGATTGAAAACAGCTCGTCTTATACTAAGTACTGATAAATGTCATTTTGCCCAGCCACAAGTTACGTATCTGGGGCATATTATTAACCAAGAGGGATTCTCATCTCACTTCAGCTGAACATGATTTTTCTGTACCACAAGCAATCAAGCAATTGCAATCATTTCTCGGATTTGCAGATTACCACAAAAATTCGTCAAAGGCTTTGTGGAAACTGCACAACCTTTGACTAGATTACTGGAAAAAAAGGGACAGTGGACATCATAATGCCAAGCAATGTTTCAAAATCTGAAAGAGATACTGACTTCAGATCATGTATTAATTTTTCCTGATTTTACATGCAAACAATACAGTTTTGGGCATCATTTTAAGTCAGGCTGTGAATGGACAAGAACATCTGGTACCTTGTGTGTCTCACCAGCTGAATAAGGCAGAGTGCAATTATTCCATAAAAAGAAATGGTAGTTTGATACACAGTATTTCATATTTAGCTGCTATCTCCAAGGCCATAAAATTACAGTAGTCGCAGATCATGCATCCTTGAAGTGGTTATCAGGACTAAAAGAACCTTCAAGTTGATTAACAAGATGGGCACTGAAATTGAGCGAGTTTCAATGTGAAGTACACTCATGTTCAGAAAAAACAGAACACCTTGAATGATTAGAGATAGGCTGTTCATATTCACAGGAGACATACATTAGTACGTTCTGCAGAAATGATTAGCATTTCAATCACCTCCGTTCAGCAAGTGTCCTATAGCCTAATAGGCACAGAGACCACCACAGGCCCTGATAACTTATTCCACATGTGATGGCATCAAAGCTCATAAGGCACGAACGGTGTCCTGTGGTATAGCCATCCATGCTGCATTCACCTAATTCCAAAGTTTATCTGTGGTGGTTGGCACTGGGTGACAGCACTGCAGCCATCGTTTCACCATATCCCACACATTTTCGAATGGTCACAAGTCTCATTATCTGGCAGGCCAGGGCAAAAGGTTGACATCGAGTGACACCAAGAAGGCACGTGTTTGTCCAGCAACATGTGCTCATGCATCGTCTTGCTGGAAAATGATGTCTATGGTGTAGTGCAGAAAGATTGTGGCTATGGGTCACAAGATGTCATTCATGTAGGTCACAGTACCCTGGTCACTCACTGACGGTGATTTGTGGTTGTACTCAACAGCACCCCACACCATATGGCAAGTTGGTGCCGTACGTATTGTGCGAATGCAGTCACTGTGATGCCGCTCCCATCATTTTCTAACAAACAGAACCTGGATCCATCTGAAAACATCTGGTACCATTCCTAGCCCCAGTGACATCGTTCCTTACACCATTACCGTCTAGCATGTTTTTGCACACTCGTCAAAGGCAGACAGAGAAGTTGATGATGTGCACGTAACCTATGCCATAATAAACGGTCACTGGCTGTCACTCCCGATAGTGTATAATGTATTACATGTCGATCTTCTAGGGGCAAGGGGGGGGGGGGGGGGGGTTTCTGGGTGGTGCGTCCTGACGCATCTTGTCTTGCTCTACAACCTTCCATGAACCACCATTCTGCACACACCAGTTGCACTGCCGAAACACTTTGTCCCACACAAGCAGCAATTTCCCAGATAGATGCATCATGTTCTCTCACGCTGATAATGTGCCCCCTTTCAAACTTGCTGATATGATGGTATGGTTCACGCATATGTCTGTGAGGCATCCTGCACATCCGCTCATCTGACACTGATGTGTTACCTTCCATTTATAACAACAATGAGAGCTGCATGCACATTTTACCGATAGTTGGTGTAGCGCCACAATATTGCTCTTGAACTTGAATCAGTGGGCCGACTTGGTTCATATGCCAATAATTTCTGCAGAATGTACTAACGTACATGTCCTCTGAATGTGAATGTCCTACCTCTAGTCGTTCAAGGTGTTTTTTTTTCTGAATATGAGTGCAGCTCACAAGCCTGGTGTCAAGCATACAAATTAGAACACGCTCAGTAGGAAAATTGCAGTGTTGCACATATCAGAATTTAATCTAGTAGATTTTAAAAAGGCAGAAGCAGTGAATACAGATTGCCCAGTATACAGTAGATAAACACAATTTCTTAAGCAAGAAAGTATACTCTGGAAGTCAACTAAATGCACTCCATGCATTGTCGTTCCTGTAGCACTTCAAACTGAAGTGTAACGACAAGCACGTGACCATGTACTATCAGGACATGAAGGTATGAGAGCTACTGATAGAAAAGTCACACGTTGTTTTTGGTGGAGACCACGACGTGGTGATGTGGAGAAATATGTAAAAAACTGCATTCCTTGTGCTCAATGGACAGATCGTGGGTAATAAACATGTACTGATGATGAGCGACCATTTCTCAAGATACCTTGTAATGATAACAATACCAGATCAGAAGGTGAGCACTGCAGCTCAAGCCATGGTTAACAATTGGTTACTTAAATTTGGTGTACCAGAAACTAAAGTCACAAATCAAGAAACAAGTTTTATGTCTGATCTGATGAAACAATTATGTCATGCCTTTAGAATAAAGAAACGGTGGACTAGACCATTCCATCTGCAAGCTAATTGTCATTCAGAACAAATATACCACACCACAGCTAAGATGTTAAGTAACTACATAAACAATCAACATTTAGAATGGGATGTCTATTTAGACTAAGTAGAGAGCATGTGTAACTCAAAAATCCATAGAGGAACAGGTCTTTCACTGTGAGAACTGGTGTATGGGCAAAAGATGCCATCACTTTTGATTTAATGCAGCCAAAGATAGGAAAGCAGGGCAAACATGTGAAGCAGTTTGAAAAAATGTAAAAAGAAAATTGGCAATGAGTGAAACACACAAACACAAAGGCATTGGAGTGTCAAGAGTGGATTGGGCAGGGTATGAGTAAATTGTCTCCTTGCAGAATAGGACCATGGTCTCTACTATCAAATGAGTAAACACCAAAGGGTAAAACCAAGTAGTTTTTGACGAAGTTTCAGGGACCATATCAGGAACTGGAGATGATTTCACCAATCAATATCAAGTTTCAATTGTCAACAAAAACATCAGTCCTACATGTTAGTTAAGTTAAACTTTTTAGGGGTACAGTTGATGTGTTGGCCAAAATTTCTGCACCATTACCACAAAAAAAAAAAAGAAATTACCATGTCAAACATGAGTAACAGAGTGTATTTTATGAGCTTAGATCTAGGGATAAATGATAAAATAGCAGTGTACTGAGTTTAATTTTGTGTTGGGTTACCTAGATTAATATTTTCTTTTAGTTTGCTACAGCAGTTTTCTTTGAGGTATTCTTATTGCCTAAGAAGGGAGGAGTTCCATGGTAATTCCTTTCTCCTAGGTGGTCTCAAAGATTACATTTCAATATATTAACATGGGTACAATATTCCTGTGCATATGGGAAGTGGATGTAATTAATAATCAACTCCTGGATAATGGAATCTTTTTCTCAATGCAACTGGGCATTTCCTCACAAACCACAGGTGGCTGCTAATACCCACATTTAAAATCTGGAAGCAGTTTTAGTAGGATTACAGCAAGCAGAACAAGAATTTCTGACAGAGCTAAAGCACATTGTACCTGTAGTACAACATTAATATTCCATCCTTCTTTCATGCTTCTGAGTTAAGGTTTATTATGATTGAGCCAGGGTGCATATTAACATACAGTTTCCAGTTGTAAGTTTAAATTCTTGTTAGGGGTGTTTCACAATCCATCCATATCCAGTGAAATGCAAAATTATCGATAAGTGGATACAAGTGCAAACTAATGAAGAATTACTTGTGTGAAATCAGATACATATATTTTCATGTCAGTAGGACATCTTTGCAACTCTGTCAAGGAGTTAGTCACCATCTGTTCAGTGCAGGTAGATCAAACTGACAAACGATCATGCATAATTCACTTGTTCCTAGAGAGTATGGGAGCACCAGAGTGTGGAAAAGTAGTATCAATGCCACAGTCACATTTCCATAGTGCTGGCAGTCACTAGTATAGTCTATGTTTTCACTGGAAATAGTAATAGCAAATTGTTATGATAATTCAATGACAAATTCTGTGTAACTCCTAAATCTGGAAGACTGCTCATGTCAGACTAGGTGTTGGAACCTGCCAGCAGCCTACCCATTCCACTGAGTGGAGGAAGAGAAAACTTCAAGGGTTTCATCTCAGTCCCATGAGCAACTAGGGAAATAAAAGTCCATCTAGACAGAGCCCCCAGTCTTTGCTCACTAAACACTGTTCCATCTCAACAGGCATGCAACTCATGAGCATGCAGCACACCTTGAGATTGAAGGTGTTTTTATTTTTTTTATTTTTTATTACCATCCTCACGATCCAGGAGGTCAAGCCAATATCCTCATTCCCTGGCAACACACGACGTTCCACTGCTGTGCCATACAGTGGTCACTGAAGCATTCGTAGAGCTTATGGTGACATGCGGCAAAATTTGGCATTAATGGGCTATGGCAGCAGCAGATGACCAATGCAAGTGCCTTTGTTACCAACATGACATTGCCCGCAGTGCCTCCCCTGATACCATGACCATACCAGTTGGACCCTAGATGACTGGAAATCTGTGGCCTGGTCGGGGCAGTTAGCACACAAAATCCTGCACTGACAACACTCTTGCAATTATGTTTGGTTAGAGAGGCAGCATGGCTCTGTATTTCAGCAAGGGACTTCCAACAACTTGTTCAAGTCCATGCCACATCGAGTTGCTACACTACGCCAGGCAAAAGGAGGTCTGACACGATATTAGGAGGTATACCATGACATTTATCACCTCAGTGTAATATTCCAGCAAAAATCTTTTCATGCGAGTGTAGTTTACATCCAGTTGACTTTTTACAACACTGTAAAGAAAATTTTATAACTTATGTGAATGACAGGATGAAAATTAAATTTCTTAAAAACTTCTTAAAAAGGGAAGCTTTGGCAGGGACAAATCAAAATTTTTCTGTAAATTGAAAGTTAATTTTTGAATAGAGCTAATTACAGGAAAAGACATAGTAGCATGAAACAAGTCTGTAAAAATCAGATTTAGCTTTTTAAACAAACCATCTCAAGAAATAATACAGACAGGTGCTCTAAAAAGAAGGTTGTCAGTTAAAGTTCAAAGGGTTTTAGCGTATAGGCCAAATGACAGTAGGGTAAGGTATTATGGGACCAAACTGCTGAAGTCATCGATCCAATGACAGTAGGGATCAATTTTTATAACGTGTGAAGAAATTATAATTATGGATAAAATTGGTAGACAACATCCGAAAAATCACAATTATCAACAGAGCAGATGGAGTCAAAATTGGAGGAATGCTAATCATGAAAGAAGGGAACGTAATAATCATAACAGTAATAACTTTCAGCCACACGGACACCTAAAAAACACTGGGATAAAAATGGGAAAAGACATTTTGACAACAGAAACAAAAATTGGCTTGGGCACGATGACATGAGAGGACAAAAACATTCAACAAACCTGGTAGTGAGAAACTAATGATTGCTCCACTGGCAGTCGACAATTTAGGAATGAAATAACAGAGCAATAAATGGTCCAACAAATGGAGAGTAGAACATAAACGTTCAGGTAAAGTAATCAATTGTTATTTTTAAAAGGTGCACTATCCTACTAATGTAATTTCTGTTGAAAAAGACACTCTTAAACCAATTCCACTAAAAGATACAGATAAGGACAATGAAAACACACACAATAATAAGCATGAAGTAATTGACTTATAAGAATTTTCTGAAGGTGGCAGGTGTAAAATACAGGGAGCGAAAGGCTATTTACAATTTGTACAGAAACCTGATGGCAGTTATAAGAGTCAAAGGACATGAATGGGAAGCAGTGGTTGGGAAGGGAGTGAGACAGGGTTGTAGCCTCTCCCCGATGTTGTTCAATCTGTATATTGAGCAAGCAGTAAAAGAAACAAAAGAAAAATTTGGAGTAGGTATTAAAATCCACGGAGAAGAAATAAAAACTTTAAGGTTCACCGATGACATTGTAATTCTGTCAGAGACAGCAAAGGACTTGGAAGAGCAGTTGAATGGAATGGACAGTGTCTTGAAAGGAGGATATAAGATGAACATCAACAGATGCAAAATGAGGATAATGTAATATAGTCGAATTATGTCGGGTGATGCTGAGGAAATTAGATTGGGAAATGAGACACTTAAAGTAGTAAAGGAGTTTTGCTATTTGGGGAGCAAAATAACTGATGATGGTCGAAGTAGAGAGGATATAAAACGTAGACTGGCAATGGCAAGGAAAGGAAAGGGTTTCTGATGAAGAGAAATTTGTTAACATCGAGTATAGATTAAAGTGTCAGGAAGTCATTTCTGAAAGTATTTGTATGGAGTGTAGCCATGTATGGAAGTGAAATATGGACGATAAATAATTTGGACAAGAAGAGAATAGAAGCTTTTGAAATGTGGTGCTACAGAAGAATGCTGAAGATTAGATGGTTAGATCTAATAACTAATGAGGAAGTATTGAATAGGATTGGGGAGAAGAGAAGTTTGTGGCACAACTTGACTAGAAGAAGGGATCGGTCGGTAGGACATGTGTTGAGGCATCAAGGGTTCACCAATTTAGTATTGGAGAGCAGTGTGGAGAGTAAAAATCGTAGAGGGAGACCAAGAGATGAATACACTAAGCAAATTCAGAAGGATGTAGGTTGCAGTAGGTACTGGGAGATGGTGAAGCTTGCACAGGATAGAGTAGCATGGAGAGCTGCATCAAACCAGTCTCAGGACTGAAGACCATAACAACAACAACAACAACAACAACAACAAGAATTTTATGATTGGATAGGAACTTGTCACTTGTTAGAAAATGCACAGGTAACTGATTCAAGTGACGACTTAGGAGTTTAAGAGGTAATCAAGGAATCAGGTAAGCAAGATGTGAGCACTGTGTTAATTGATGAAAAGCTAAATGCAACTGGGTAAGCAATGCTGAAAGAATGAGAGAAGGGGAAGGGGGAAGGGGGGGGGAGGAGGAGGAGGAGGAGGAGGAGGAGGAGGAGGAGGAGGAGATGATGATGATATTAGGTAGAATTACACCTCTGGTGATTCACAGGTAAATGATGAATAGGAGAAAAATTTTATTTGTTTCAAAGGAGAATTGGAATCATTGGGAATAGATGAGGATATTAGTTATTGTAGAAGTGTTTGGAAATACCCACAGACATTGCTAAATATTTAAGTAATATTAATGGCAGTGTGACAGTGAGTTCTGCAATTTAAAATCGTGTAAAAAAAAAAACCATGTGTAGATGATGATATTCTAGTTACTAAGCATGACAGAGAAGGTAGGTTACCAGATGTAATAGGAAAAGGTACATTCTTTTTTAAGAACTGTGGCTGAACAGTGATTCTATTAGGAAGAAAAGAACATCAGAAAAGTAATTGTCAACCTGTGCTAAACTTTGTATCAGTGACTTAAGAGGAACAGTGAACGTTGTTTTGTAGCATGTACTCATTGTGCTGTGTCTGTAATTCTGTGTCTGTAGGATATAAGTAATAAGTGTGGAAGTGTTATTAGCAAGCATCAACACCTGTGACTTTTATTACTGCTATTAAGAAATTCTAAAGTTAAAGGACATAATACCTTTCTGCGTCCATTAGGAACATAAAGTACCTCTCAACCACTGATTAAGAAGAAAAGAAAATGTATACATATTTGAGAACACAAAGTAAGTAAAATTAATTATCTTCAATTTTTTCATTGGAAATAATAAGCTGTCCAGTCACATTAATGTGACCACCTGTCAAAAGCCTGAATTACCACTTATCACAGTGCAGACCACAGCAAGACATGCAAGAAGTGTGTCAATGAGGTTCTGAAAGATACCAACAGGTATGTGGAGCCATGCCAATTCCAGTGCTGTCACCAGTTGCACTAGTTTTCTCAGCTGAGCATTCACGGTGCGAACAGCACAATCGTAGTGGTCCCACAGATTCTCGGCTGGGTTTAAATCCAGGAAATTTGGTGGCCAGGGAAGTATGGCAAACTCATCTTGGTGCTCTTCAAACCATGCACGTACACTGCAAGCTGTGCCACATGTTGACTTGTCCTGCTGGTAGATGCCACCTCCCAGAATGTTGAGACCACCCCACAGAATTCCATGAAAACATTCCATAGATCATAACACTCTGACAACTGTTGCAAGGTGCTTTCACATGTTTCACATCATACATGACAATGGCCACCTGTCCGATTGATCATAAAACATAATTCACCTGATAAGGTCATCCGCCACCACTTGGTGAACATCCTGTTGTGATATTAGCCTTTAAATTCCAGCGTTCATCGCTAATGAACAATAGTCAGTGTGATTGCAAGAACCTGGCACCTGCTGTGGAGGCCAATACACAACAACACTCACTGACCACTTGTTGAAGAGACATTGTTGGTAGCCCATTGGTTCATCTGGTCAGTCAATCACTAGACAGTTGCATTTCTATTCATCCACACACATCTCTGCAACCATCGTTCACTCATGTCATCTATGGCCTGTGGTGCATCACATTTGCCTTAGTGCCACTTTTGGATACTGCCATTTTTCCATGCACAGTATACTTTAACCATGGTAGCATTGGAACAGTTTACAAACTTAGCCATTTCACGAATGCTTCTGCCCTTGGCCTGAAAGCCAATGATCATGCCCCATCAAGTAAATCGCTCCATTTCCACATTAAGACAATAATTACACTCATTTTCTGAATCCCGACATGCTTATAACACCCTCCACCGCTAGTGCTTCCAACTGCCATCTGTGAGTGGTTATTGCCTGTTGACAAAAAATGTTAAGTAGTGGTAACATTAATGTGAATACGCTTTGTATAAAAAATTCTAATGTGTAGCCTTTGTTCGTTAGTTGTTTGAGACATCAGGTGTACTTTTTTGGAATGAGCTTTTGAAGTTTTGATGATTCTTCATAGTCCGAGGGGTGGCGCACATTAGAATGATTGCCACAACTTGACTGAAATGTAAAATGTGGACAATTCTTTCCTGAAAGAAATTAGTATGGGCGATAAGACTCAGTGTTGTCATTACAAAATTATCACAAAATGACAAAGAGCAGAAGTTCACACGAAGAGTCAATGCTTCAACAACATAAACGAATTTCAAGCCAATGTTGAACGCATGTTGAACAACATTGCAGAGGAAAAGTTTTCTGATAGTTTCATATGATTGTATGAGTGTTCTAAGCATTGTACTCAAGTGGGAGAGATTATTGAGAAAACTTGAAACGTTAAATCCATCATCATCATCATCATCATCATCATCATCAAAACTTTTTGAACTACTGGGGTAAAATCAACTATAAGTTTCTCTTTCTATTTTGAATTGTTTTCATTATTGTCCACAGTCTGAGAGCTCGTTTCACACATCTCCCCACACTCGTCTATCTTTTGCAGGTGTTTTCATATTTGTACAGGTGCTAAACACTTAGTTCATTAGTTAGTTCCATTTAGTCTTCTTCATTCTTCTACAGCACCACATCTCAAAAGACACTATTCTCTTCTCATCTGCACGGTTTATATTTCCTGCATCATTTCTATATAAAGCTACACCCTAAACAAAAGGATTATTTGGAAAGTAAGGTATCAGTCACTGTATCTAATCAAATGTTGTGTTTACACTGCAACAAGCAAAAGACTGACTCCTGGCATGCGTTACTCATCAAAAAACACCATTTGAATTGGCACTGTCACAGTGTGCTGTTAAAAATGCCAGTTCAAAATGTTTAAAACAATTAATCAGTTCACCAACTGTGAAATGTGGTCAGTGATTCAGTTTTTGACTGCAACAAACATAGCAGCAATGGAAATTCATTGACAGGTAATTGGGGTATCTGGTTCCATTGTGTTGAGAGACAGCAAAGTGTATAAGTGGGCGATCTTTCGAGGACTGATGGGGAAAATATGCAGGATGAACCATGATCAGCCTGACCATCATTGATCTCAGGAGATATGGTAAAGCCATAGAAAAGACTCATCAAGACTGGCAATTCAAATTTTCAATTTTAGCACTGGATTTTCTGAACATTAATAGAACAACCTTGCACAAAATTGTCTCTGAAAAGTTGCAAGTTCACAAATTGTGTGCATGTTGGCTTCCCAGGCTGCTTACTGAGGAACACAAATTGGAAAGAATGGCTTGTGTTTTCGATTTTTGGACTGATCTCATAATGAAGGTAATAAATTTTTAGAGAACACTGTCACAGGGGATGAGACATGAGTTTCTCCCATGACTCCAGAGTCTAAACTTCTGTCAATGGAATGGCATCACACAACGTGACCAGTCGAAGGCCAAGCAGACAACCTCAACACACAAGGTTTAGTCCAGTCAACAAACGAAAATTTGAGGAAATAAATCCTGTAGTTGTGAATTTTTGCACAGTGCGAGGGAGAATCCTGAACAACATAATAAAATTCCAGGCCAGTTTTTTAACAAAGGGGGTCACTTTTTCATGTTTTTCTTGGATAACTCAAAAACCATGTCTTCTAACGAAAATGTTTCTAAGCCCAAAATTAAACTATGTTAAATTTCCTACAAAAAAGTCCCATTTGGTTTTTCTCTAGTTTACGGATTTCAGGAGGTGGAAAAATTGGAGATTATTGAAAATATTTTTTTACCGGTATCAAATTACAGTTTACCTTTAAATGAAGTGGGTTAAAAACGAATATTAAATGTGTGTGCCACTTCTAACTGCAGCTGAGTTGTATTAATTGTTTAAATTGTGTTCTGGGGGTGTAACAGGGTGGACCAAGGGGATTGGGGGGGGGGGGGGGATGAAGTGTGGGTAGAAGTGCAACGGAAGGTAGGTTGCCAGATTGTGTTCATGCAGTTGCCTCCTTTATATATCTGCCAGCGAAGATCAAGCTGGTGATTGATGTTTACTTTCCACAAAATGTATTAACATTACATGGAATGCAGGTATGAGTTACTAATAACACTAACACAAAAACATATATGGGCAGAATCTACATAAATCTCTGGTCCGATGCTGGTATACACTCCTGGAAATTGAAATAAGAACACCGTGAATTCATTGTCCCAGGAAGGGGAAACTTTATTGACACATTCCTGGGGTCAGATACATCACATGATCACACTGACAGAACCACAGGCACATAGACACAGGCAACAGAGCATGCACAATGTCGGCACTAGTACAGTGTATATCCACCTTTCGCAGCAATGCAGGCTGCTATTCTCCCATGGAGACGATCGTAGAGATGCTGGATGTAGTCCTGTGGAACGGCTTGCCATGCCATTTCCACCTGGCGCCTCAGTTGGACCAGCGTTCGTGCTGGACGTGCAGACCGCGTGAGACGACGCTTCATCCAGTCCCAAACATGCTCAATGGGGGACAGATCCGGAGATCTTGCTGGCCAGGGTAGTTGACTTACACCTTCTAGAGCACGTTGGGTGGCACGGGATACATGCGGACGTGCATTGTCCTGTTGGAACAGCAAGTTCCCTTGCCGGTCTAGGAATGGTAGAACGATGGGTTCGATGACGGTTTGGATGTACCGTGCACTATTCAGTGTCCCCTCGACGATCACCAGTGGTGTACGGCCAGTGTAGGAGATCGCTCCCCACACCATGATGCCAGGTGTTGGCCCTGTGTGCCTCGGTCGTATGCAGTCCTGATTGTGGCGCTCACCTGCACGGCGCCAAACACGCATACGACCATCATTGGCACCAAGGCAGAAGCCACTCTCATCGCTGAAGACGACACGTCTCCATTCGTCCCTCCATTCACACCTGTCGCGACACCACTGGAGGCGGGCTGCACGATGTTGGGGCGTGAGCGGAAGACGGCCTAACGGTGTGCGGGACCGTAGCCCAGCTTCATGGAGACGGTTGCGAATGGTCCTCGCCGATACCCCAGGAGCAACAGTGTCCCTAATTTGCTGGGAAGTGGCGGTGCGGTCCCGTACGGCACTGCGTAGGATCCTACGGTCTTGGCGTGCATCCGTGCTTCGCTGCGGTCCGGTCCCAGGTCGACGGGCACGTGCACCTTCCGCCGACCACTGGCGACAACATCGATGTACTGTGGAGACCTCACGCCCCACGTGTTGAGCAATTCGGCGGTACGTCCACCCGGCCTCCCGCATGCCCACTATACGCCCTCGCTCAAAGTCCGTCAACTGCACATACGGTTCACGTCCACGCTGTCGCGGCATGCTACCAGTGTTAAAGACTGCGATGGAGCTCCGTATGCCACAGCAAACTGGCTGACACTGACGGCGGCGGTGCACAAATGCTGCGCAGCTAGCGCCATTCGACGGCCAACACCGCGGTTCCTGGTGTGTCCGCTGTGCCGTGCGTGTGATCATTGCTTGTACAGCCCTCTCGCAGTGTCCGGAGCAAGTATGGTGGGTCTGACACACCGGTGTCAATGTGTTCTTTTTTCCATTTCCAGGAGTGTATAAGCATCCACACTTAGGCAAGGCATTATTGTAGTATTTATGTCTTTCCAATGTGCACGCAGTAAATGTGGAAATGTGAACTATGGAGATGTTATTACCAAATGTGTCCAAACAGGACCAACATGCTGTTAGTCTTTTCTTGGCTGCCAAATAACAAACACTTTTAGACATCCATCAGAGAATGGAGAATGTGTGTGGGGCAGCATGTCTGTCAAAACCATCATCATGGAATGGTGTACCACGTCCTGCACTCATCACGATTCAAAACATGACACCCGGTCAAATTGGGAGGCCAGACTCGTCCATTACACCAACTCAAGAGGGAGACACTCTACCACTCTTGACCTCTCTCCATTTAATTATCACGCCTTTGGCCCCCTTATAAAACGCCTCGAAGGGCAGACAATTCCTGTTGAACACTGATTTTCATGCGGCGGACATGGCACTTTACCTAACAGATATCTTCGACATTTACATATATACTCCGCTAGCCACCACACAGTGTGTGGCGGAGGGCACTATTCGCACCAAAGTCATATTCCCCCCCCCCCCCCCCCCCCCCTCTGTTCCACCTGGGGATCGCACGAGGGAGAAACGACTGTCTGAATGCCTCAGTATGAGCTCTAATTTCCCTTATCTTTGAATGGCGTTCATTGCGCGATATGAAAGTTGGCGGTAATAATATATGCTCTACATCCTCAGCGAATACTGGATTACTTCTGTAATCTGATCGTTACATTTGAGATCATTTTGAATAGTCACACCCAGATACTTGACAGATGTTACCGCTTATAAAGACTAGGCATTTATTCTATACTCATACATCAATGGGGATTTTTGCTTTGTTATACGCAGTAGGTTACACTTACTAATATTGAGAGATAACTGCCAGTCATTAAACCATGCATTTATTTTCTGCAAATCCTCACTGATTTGTTCAGAACTTGCATGTGATACTACTTTCCTGTAGACTACAGCATCATCGGCAAACAGTCTAATGCCACTGTCAATAACCTCAACCAGATAGTTTATGTAAATCGTAAAAAGCAGCGGACCTATTATGCTGCCATGGGGCACACCTGATGTTACGCTTGTTTCTGTTGAAGTCTCCCCATTCAGGACGACATACTGCTGTCTGTTAGAAAACTTTCTATCCAACAGCATATGTCATCGGATAGAGTGTAAGTGTGCAATTTTTGGAGCAAGCAACAGTGCGGAACTGAGTCTAACGCCTTTTGAAGTCAAGGAATATCGCATCAACCTGGGAGCCGGTATCTAGAGCCTGTTGTATATCATGCACAAAGAGGGCCAGCTGTGTCTCGCATGACCGCTGTTTCCTAAAACCATGCTGTTTTCTGCAGATGAGCATCTCGGTGTCTATAAAGGTCATTATGTCTGAACATAAAATACATTCCATGATTCTACAACAAATTGATGTCAGTGAAATTGGCCAGTAATTATGAGCGTCTGATTTTCTAGCCTTCTTATAGGTTGCCATGACATGGGCCTTCTTCCAATCCCATGGAACTTTCCACTGTCCCAATTATCTCTGATATACGATGGATAAGAATGGCGCTACATTTGTAGCATAGTCAACATAAAATCTTACGGGGATACTGTCTGGCCAGATGCCTTCCTAGCGTCTAAGGATCTTAACTCTTTTACAATCCCAGATACCAAAACACTATGTCAGCCATCCTTTCGTTTGTTTGATAATTGAAAGGGGGGAATGGTGCTGCAGTCCTCCACCATAAACGAGTTTTTGAAAGATAGGTTTAGAATTTTATACAAGGCTGTTTATTCCTCTCCTAATGGCGCCGTCTTGTTTAATCTTTTCCTAGCACTGATTTGTCACTACCCGTACTGTCAGCAAGAGAAAGTATTGAATTATTTTTAGCGTTCATTGATTTTATGTACGAACAAAATTTTTTGGTTTTTTTTTTTAATCTGTAGATAAAGTATTGCTTTCAAATTCGTTAAAAGAATCTCTCATTGACCTTTGGACAGCTGCTTTCATTTTGCATAATTTCTGTTTGTCAGAGGGGCAGTGACAATGTTTCAAACGTCTGAGCAAAATTATCTGCTTTCTCAGCAGCTTCCTAATATGTTTGTTGAACCAAGGTGAATCCTTTCCCTCCCGTATATTTTTGCTAGGCACATATTTCTCTAGCACGTGGTGGACAATACCTTCAAATTATGAACAAAGATGTTCAATATCTTCGTGTCCCACAATGAATGTCTGGAGCTGACTATGAAGATATTCATTGATGAAACTTTTATTCGCTTTCCCAAACAAGAAAACTCTATGCTTTTTCTTTGGTTTTCTTGCAACTTCCACTGACATACAAGCCACAACAACATTATGGTGGCTAATACCTTCTTCCAGATTAACTTCCTCAAAAAGATCAGGTCTGTTTGTCGCCAAGATATCTAATATGTTCCCATCTCGAGTTGGTTTTCTAACCAATTGCTCAAGGTTGTATGTTGAGAGCACTCCTAAATAACTTCACACGAGTCTTTGCTTCTGCCTCCTGTGGTAAACATATAATTTTTCCCAGTCAATGGATGCCAGATTAAAGTCTCCACCTATAATTAATGGCTAATTTGGATATTTACTTCTCATGTACTCAAGGCTTTTCCTAAAATGCTCTGCGACGTTTGTTGCGGATGCTGGTGGTCTATAAAAACATCCTAATACTATGGTCATTCCTTTCTGATTGACTGCTTTATCCAGGCTAATTCACAGTCCAACCCAGTATCGATCTCAACTACGTTTAAACAGCTTTTAACTGCAATGAACACACAACCTCCCATAGCATCAGTCCTATCCTTCCTAAACATTGTCCAATCCAAGTTCAAAATTTCACTGTTATTTATGTCTGGTTTTAACCGGCTTTCGGTGCCTAATACAATATTTGCATTACTGTTGTTTATTTCGGAGAGTAACTCGGGGATCTTGCTACAGACACTTCAATCATTTACTAACATGAGATTTAGCATATTTAAATGCTTTGGAATGACCTGTTTCGATGAACTTACCTGGTGCATGGCGGGATGATTGTCTATATTCTCACAGCCATTTTGCCTGATTAGCATACCGATTCTGGACTGTACGGCCTTCAAATGGAAACTTTTTAATCACCTGTTACATGTACAGTAGGTTTCAGATAGAGGATCAGATAGAGGATCAAATAAGCTAAAAGACAAGGCTGTTTATTCCTCACCCAATGGCACCGTCTTGTTTAATCTTTTCCTAGCACTGATTTGTCACTGTCAACTATGTTCCACTGCCACTGCGTCCCTCTCTTTCTCTCTCACTGCATGTGCTCTTTCTATGCTACAACCACTGTCTACTATACTCCAGTATTTATTACAATTTTATTTTTGTGTGTTTTCATGGGTGGGGGGGTCCCCAGCCTCAATGTGTTTTGAGAACGAAAACGAGGTCCAGGTCGGCTGTATTCTTTTTATTATCTATGCGATTGGCCAATTTCAATCTCTGGTCATTTTAAGCACATATCTTAAGCTTCCAACTTCATTTTACGTTATAATATGTCACTGGGACATGTCGACAGGAACACACCTAACTTCTGTGTGTACTTGGCACAAGAGCCACACATTGTTGTACACGGTTACATCTATTGTGTCGGCTAATAGACATAGCCATGTACAATAGTTTGTTGTTTTTGTGCCACATGCGCACGGAATAAAGATATATTCCTGTCCAAATGTCCCAACGATATATCATAATGCAAAATGAAGCTGGAAGCTTAAGATACATGCTTGAAAATGACCAAAGGCCACTCGCATAGATAATAAAAAGAATACAGCCTACCTGGACCATGTTTTCATTCTCAATATTTATTACTTTTCCATCTCTTTCCCATTCCTCTTCACTCGGCATAAAAAAAGCTCAAACACATTTGTATGTCAAAACTTTTGGGAAAATTGTTAAAGGTGCAGAGGAAGGTAGAATGGGGCAGATGGTACTCACTTTTCAGAGTATTTTTCTAGCATATTAGCCCTTTGTTTTCAGATAGGACCATTTTTCTGCTGGTTGCAATCTCTTCACTGCCACAGCAATGCATTTCACTCATATGAAAAGAACTTTATGGGTCAGTGAAATTTTGACAGTTTGAAATAATGCAAAACTAATTTTACACCTTAGATCGGATTTTACATGCACAAAAATTTTTCAGGTGCTTGATTACATTACGTTTCCGGAACCTTTCTGATGATAACCAAGACACTTTACGTAGCATTTCTCTGTGCTAAGTCACTTTATAAGCTACATTTTCGCATCACACTAGATTTTACATGTGTATTTTACATGTACAAGTAGTGTAAATTTGAACCTCTGTATCTCTGAATCTAACAAAGATATCAAGAAAAGTTTCCAGGTTGTTTGAGGTTGGGGTCTTAGAAATTATCGTAAAAATTACATCCATATGCTATACATAGCGGTCTTGAGATCTGCAGCTCGGTTTTGGTACCCAAAAATTGTGTTTTCTGGGTGTTTCTTGATAACGGAAAAAGATTTTTGAAAAAGGGAAGATGACACTTCTAGATAAATGCCTAAAGAATACAAAGTTAAAATTTGAGAAATTTTCTGCAGTTATTTATTACTTAGATTTCGCTTCACACAGGATTTTATGCGCATATTTTATGTACACATGTAATGTAACTTTGAACCTCTATATCTCAGAAATGGATAAGATACGAAGAAAATTATCAACACTGTTCAAGATTGGGATCTTAGGCACATATTGTAAAAATTTCATCCATTTGCTGTGCATAGCCATCTTGAAATCCATTGCTCAGTTTTGCTAGGAAAAAGTGGTAACAAAATGCTTGTTTTGTCATTTTCTAAGGAACCACCAATAGACTAATGGTGCCTCCATAAGCCCCTTAAGGCACACCATGGACCACATCAAATGCAAAAAGAACCAACTCATTTGCTCCATTTGCCATAGCAAGTGGAAGTATGTAATATTCATACTTTGACCCTGTAGTGTTGGGTAGTGATACTAAGACGATCCTTCTGTTGGGCATAGGAATGGTCCCTAGCTCAAGGGAACCAATAGAACCTGAGGTAGCAGCCCTGGAACACTCTTCTTAGAAGGTACAATGAAGAAAGGCAACACAATGTTTATAGCATTTAGAGTCTTAGAAAATGCTTTTGATAATGTTGAGTGGAATACTGTCTTTGAAATTCTGAAGGTATTTAGGTACAAAATAAAGGAAGAAAAGGTTATCTTCAGACTGTATAGGAAACAGGCTGCAGCTATTTAAGTCTAAGGACACAAAAGGGAAGCAGTAGTTGGAAAAGAGATTAAGATAAGATTCTAGCTTATCACCACTGGTATTCAATGTGTAGCATGAGCAAGCAGTACAAGAAGCCAAGAAGAAATTTGGAAAGGGAATTGAAGTTCAGATAGAAAATAAAAACTTTGATGTATGTACACAGACTGAAGTGGTGAAGGAAAATTTGTACCAAGGCTGGGATTCGAATCTGGGTCTCCTGCTCAATAGGCAGATGCACTAACCACTAGGCCATCCTGCCACTGTGGGTTTGCACAACTGCACCGACTATCCTAACATGGCTCCCTCCTCAATCAAAATTGCCATTGAAACCTCAGCCCATTTGGTATTCCCCCTAAACTCTAACAGCATTGTAGATGTTCGCTGACTGTATCAGAATAGCTCCTGAGCATCAAACATAATGGGGGATCCTGCCAGAGTCCCGGGTGCAGGTGCTTTAATCCAATGAAACTAAAGTCTCCAACATCTATGATGGATGTTGGAGACTTGAAAAGGTCTCTGGAACCTTATAGTCTCATTTGATTAAAACTTTGATATTTGCCAGCAACACTGTCATTCTGTCAGAGACAGCCAAGAACTTCGAACACAAATTGAAAGGAATAGATTGTGTCTTGAAAAGATGTTATGAAATGACCAACAACAAAAGTAAAACAAGGGTAATAGAGTTTAGTCTAATTTAGTCAGGTAGTCCAAAAATAATTACATTAGGTAATAAGGCACTAAAAGTAGTAGAATAGTTTTGCTACATAGGGAGCAAAATAATCATGGTGGCCAAAATAGTGGGGATATAAAAAAACTTTAACTAGTTAGCAAGGTGCTTCTTAAGAAGAGAAAATTGTGAACATCTAATATAAATTTAAGTGCAAGGAAGTCTTCACCGAAGGTATTTTTCTGCAGTGTAGCCATATATGGCAGAGAAATGTGGATGATAAACACTGCAGACACAAGAAAGTAATTTTTTGAAATGTTCTACAGATGAGTGCTGAAGATTAGACATGTCTGTGTGATATATCCAATTGCAGTCTTTCTCAGCATATTCCACTGATGAATTCTTCTCGGGTTATCAGCCTAGTGGTGGCCTCGTCTTGTCGCAACATTTCGATGAGTTTCGTACCCGTCATCTTCTGGCCAGAAGATGATGGGTATGAAACTCATCAAAACGTTGCAACAAGACAACGTCACCCCTCGGCTGATAACCCGAGAAGAATTCATCATGTGTGTGTGATATCTATTCTACTATACAAACGCAAGTCGACATTTAATATTGTTACCAGATTCTCAAAAAGTACTTCACCAATTTACTTCAAATTTTTACACCATACTCTAATATACATTTGGACAGATATATCAGTAGGCATATATTTATATTTTTAAATGACTGTATAGGTCTTCCGGTAAAGCCAACTGAAAGAAAGAAAATATTGGGTTGTGAAAATAAGTGGTTTTGACTTCTTTCTCGGTCTTGACTTCTTTCTCACAGTGCTTCAACTATGACAGGAGGGCATGTAAACCCTTAGACAAATTGTTTCTCCAATAGACATTCTCTCTCCTTATTTATATTTTTATACAAAAATTGTACACAAAACAACTTGCTTTTTAATTTTCTTCCTTGCTATTGGTTTTACAGAAAATAGGAAAGTTGTATGTATGGCTGATAATAACTACTATGGAATCTGAATGATCCAAAATTTTGTAATCTTACCTATTCACAGAGTAGAAACTGCGCGAAATACTGTCATTGAAGCTACTTTCCTCACACATCCATCAGCTGGATAGGTGTGTCTTATACCCCATATACCAATGATCCTGAACAATTTACCCATTCTTTTTAGGTGTCAATTCCCAATCAATATTTTGTCCACAACAACAATAAACAAGGCTCAAGGTCAGAGGGAGGAGGAAGAGAACAGAGAGGAGGAAAGAGGAAATGAACAGGGGTGGATGCAACACAGAGAGAGAGAGAGAGAGAGAGAGAGAGAGAGAGAGAGAGAGAGAGAGGGGGGGGGGGGGGGGGCGGGGGAGGGAGGATGATGAGATGGACACAGAAAAAGGAGGGAGGAGTTTAGGATGTATACTCATTTCCCAAACATATGTCGCAATTGGGAAGCATTACTGGGTTCACTAGTAACTAATAAAGATGTACTGAATCGAACTGGGGGGACTTTTAGTCATGTTGTGGTACAAAATGACTAAAAGAAGGAATTGAATGAAAGGACAGATCCCAAGTTGTCAAGGAAACATCAATTTTGGTGTGTGTGTGTGTGTGTGTGTGTGTGTGTGTGTGTGTGTGTGTGTGTGCTCTCTTGTAAATTTTGGGAACAGTTTCAACACCATGCAAAATTGTACACGACATGTTCACCACCACCTAAAATATTAAGAAAGTTTTTGGCCTGACCTCTTGGCAGTAAATAAAAAGCAATGTTGTATGCTGAAAGCACCACAAACTGCTGCATCTGTTTGCAAGAATAAACTGTCCTCTTTCTTTGTGGAGTGGCTTGTTCACAGAGATAACTAAGAACTTCTCAAGTCTCAATAGCTGGATTTATTAACCATATTTTTTGTCTATAACTTCCAGATAATAAGCCTGAAAATGAGACTAGGCAGAAATTCTGATCACAGAAATCTTTCATGAAAGGTGAAAAGGTGAGAGGGGCTAGTGTAATGAGTTACAACATGTTATCTACAAGCTTTTTTAGACTACAATACTGCCAACAGATCAATTGAGATTGCGTGCATATTGGTTCGCAGTACCCATCAAGGATATCGTCTGGCAATCGGAAGTGGAGAATGGTGTCCTGGATGTTTGGAAAGTCTCAATAAGATGTGTAGAAGTTCTGGGTGGTCTGAGTAGGATTCAATACTTGACCAACACACACAGTTAACCACTAAACACATTAATTTAGTTTGGTAGGCAAATCCTCACAATATGGTCAAAAGAAATAATAGAATAACCAGGTGTATTGTCACCTTATTTAACCCATCAGTGTGTCCCAGTGCTTATTTAGATCACCACCATAAAATTTAAGTATTTATGCATCACAAAATTTAAGTCTTTATGATTCACTGCTCTCAAATTTAAAACCAACCTCATCCTCAGTAATAACTAGTTTGAATATTTGGCCTAAAATTGGTTTGACAGATTTCTTTCTGCAACACTTTCAGCCTTGAAATCTGAAAACAAGGTGCAGATGAATTTAGCTTTGGTAGAAACAGATTATATTATGATATTTGGAAGCACATTTAGGGCAGGTTTTACACAAGGTACTGAATAATCAATGTGGAATAAGCATGACCATTGAGGCCGATGCAGTAACCAGCACAACCCCTCTAAGGCATAACTCACACTGGTTGAGATATGAGGATACATCTGGGTGCTTGCCAGTCACACACAAATCTGTTAGTCATCTGTAATTCTTCCTAATTAAAAAAACTTCACAGATTCACACTCATTCAGCTGAGGTTTACAGTGGGCACTGACTATACCTATTGCTCTTGGTACATATATGTCGCCTTTGACTTTCAAATATCCTAAAAGTGTGCTGAATCTTCCTGTCCACAACTTTTGTTTTCTTGATAGATGTCTGATAAATAGGAAATATCTATTTGTTTAAACCAACCGAGTAAAATATACATTTGCTGCAATAATCCTGTTACTTTGCTAAAATATAGCTCTTGAAAATATTTACCGATACTTCAAGCTGAAATGCAGACCATATTGCAAATAGTATTTGCTGTATAAGCAATCAAATTTTTGGTCGTCTTATTTCTTTTAATATAATGGCTATAAGGAAGTAAGTTTACGATTTAACACACCGTCAATGAGGAAGGAAGATTAAGGTTTAAGGTACCACTGATGACGAAGGAAGCCAGCAGCATCCTTTATCAAAGGAACCATCCTGAAATTAGCCTTTAGCAATTTAGGGAAACCACAGAAGGAATTTGGATGGTCACAGTGATTTGAACCATTATTTTCCCAAATACGAGTAGAGTATCTTACCACTGCGCCACCTTGCTTGGTAATATAGTGGTTTTGTCTATAACATTTTCTGATGAGAGCTATTTGACTTAAGGTTTCCTTTATCAGATGTCTAAAATGCTAAAACTGGAAACCACACATTTTTCATATCAAAGACCTGTAGAATCACTATTGCTGAAATATCCATTTTTGTGCGTTCCGGTAACTGTGTTCTTTATGCCATGTTATTCCTCACATGTACGTTTATTTTCTTGAGCATGCTTTGTTACATACTAAGTAACGGACAGCTCAGATACACTATTGACCACATGGAAATTCCCGCTGTATGAAATTTTTGACCAGAAATAGAAGTCTGCATGCCATGAAGTGGAACATTCAATTGCTTTAGCATCTACTGCTAGTGCAGATTACATTATAGTCCTAATGATGGCTACCTGAAACACCAGTCACAACAATGGAACACTGTTAAGCCACAATATTGGCATATACCAAGACGACTTATGGAACTTGGTAATGATCACAGAAGCCTACTCCTATGTCTGTGCTTAATGTTTTCTTCTTTTTCTCCTCTTCTCCCCACATTAGTCTGGAAAGTTTGAGTGGGTTAACTGTTCTAGATGCTGTTGCCAGAGAAATTTTTTTGAGTTTTGCTTCACTAAATACAAACTGCTGAATCTTGCTGTCACTTCCAAAATGCAAAATTGCCAGCTTATCCATCTTAAAACTGGAAAATACTTACACATTAATCACCACCACCCACTGATTATCATCTTCTTATCACAATACATAGCTAACCATTGTAAATGAATTTTACTCACTTTTCATGTACTGCCAACAAACCAATCTGCGCGTGTGCTTTGGTCAGAAGTGCAGACCCTTCATTAACTTGACGTTCCCAATAAATTTTCTTGGTTTGCATCTCTTCATCTTTAACATTTAATTCTCCCTGGTACTGTTTCTCTCTCTCAGCAAGTAACTTTGAAGAAATAAACAAGACACATCTTTACTTCTTTCACCCAACAGGAGAGGAAAAAATCAAACCAAACATACTTTGCTTTAATTTCATAAAGAGATTCATATTTTGCTTTAATTTCATAAAAAGATTATCATAGATTTTATACTTTAGTAACAACACAGTAATCTAAAACTATCAAATACAATTACTGTTTCCACAATAATATGCAAACACACTGTATTACTCAACCAAAGAAGTTATCCACAATTTTATTCCTTTAAGCATGGCTGATGTGCTTTAGCAAGCAAGTCTCCTATAAAGTCAGTCAGATACAGGGTGTTTCAAAAATGACCGGTATATTTGAAACGGCAATAAAAACTAAACGAGCAGCGATAGAAATACACCGTTTGTTGCAATATGCTTGGGACAACAGTACATTTTCAGGCGGACAAACTTTCGAAATTACAGTAGTTACAATTTTCAACAACAGATGGCGCTGCAAGCGATGTGAAAGATATAGAAGACAACGCAGTCTGTGGGTGCGCCATTCTGTACGTCGTCTTTCTGCTGTAAGCGTGTGCTGTTCACAACGGGCAAGTGTGCTGTGGACAACGTGGTTTATTCCTTAGAACAGAGGATTTTTCTGGTGTTGGAATTCCACCGCCTAGAACACAGTGTTGTTGCAACAAGACGAAGTTTTCAACGGAGGTTTAATGTAACCAAATGACCGAAAAGCGATACAATAAAGGATCTGTTTGAAAAATTTCAACGGACTGGGAACGTGACGGATGAACGTGCTGGAAAGGTAGGGCGACCGCGTACGGCAACCACAGAGGGCAACGCGCAGCTAGTGCAGCAGGTGATCCAACAGCGGCCTCGGGTTTCCGTTCGCCGTGTTGCAGCTGCGGTCCAAATGACGCCAACGTCCACGTATCGTCTCATGCGCCAGAGTTTACACCTCTATCCATACAAAATTCAAACGCGGCAACCCCTCAGCGCCGCTACCATTGCTGCACGAGAGACATTCGCTAACGATATAGTGCACAGGATTGATGACGGCGATATGCATGTGGGCAGCATTTGGTTTACTGCCGAAGCTTATTTTTACCTGGACGGCTTCGTCAATAAACAGAACTGGCGCATATGGGGAACCGAAAAGACCCACATTGCAGTCCCATCGTCCCTGCATCCTCAAAAAGTACTGGTCTGGGCCGCCATTTCTTCCAAAGGAATCATTGGCCCATTTTTCAGATCCGAAACGATTACTGCATCACGCCATCTGGACATTCTTCGTGAATTTGTGGCGGTACAAACTGCCTTAGACGACACTGCGAACACCTCGTGGTTTATGCAAGATGGTGCCCAGCCACATCGCACGGCCGACGTCTTTAATTTCCTGAATTAATATTTCGATGATCGTGTGATTGCTTTGGGCTATCCGAAACATAGAGGAGGCGGCGTGGATTGGCCTCCCTATTCGCCAGACATGAACCCCTGTGACTTCTTTCTGTGGGGACACTTGAAAGACCAGGTGTACCGCCAGAATCCAGAAACAATTGAACAGCTGAAGCAGTACAACTCATCTGCATGTGAAGCCATTCCGCCAGACACGTTGTCAAAGGTTTCGGGTAATTTCATTCAGAGACTACGCCATATTATTGCTACGCATGGTGGATATGTGGGAAATATCGTACTATAGAGTTACCCAGACCGCAGCGCCATCTGTTGTTGACAATTGTAACCACTGTAATTCCGAAAGTTTGTCTGCCTGAAAATGTACTGTTGTCCCAAGCATATTGCAACAAACGGTGTATTTCTATCGCTGCTCGTTTAGTTTTTATTACCGTTTCAAATATACCGGTCATTTTTGAAACACCCTGTATATTCAAGATACACATCATGTGAAATTAAATTTCCTGAATACGCATTTCACTGATGCAAGAGTATCTTCTTTAGTTTTCTCAGCCCTCAGTGAGTATTCTGCACAGCACTATTGGCTCACACGTTTCCTACTACATTGATTATATCTCCTGGTCTCCAATAAATAAATATTACATATCACGTTAGCATAACTTTAAATGAATTAATCTGTTATTTAATGCTAATCAGCTAGATATTAATGAAAATCAGCCACACTGTAAACATGTAAGTAACAATAGTGCACCATATATATAAAAATGACTTCAATTACAATCAAAATAGAATTCATTCTTATATGAGAAGTACGTGAAAGGAATACTTTCCTAAATATGCAGATACAAATTTAAAAATTGCATAAAATTTGCCTTTTATAACTAACCCTCCTTTTTAAACTTCACATATCCTATAGTGTAAAGCCTGGCTAAGTCATATGTTCTATGCTGTGTTCCCACACTGCTTCAAATATCAAGCCAAAAGCAATACAATAATTTTACGTGAAACAGGTAATTTGTGTACATACTTCTACACTTCCTTACTCAGATTTACTAGCTTTATCCTCGCCTGAGGAATTAGAGTCTGACATCTTCCTCTCAATGCTCTCTTTAAGATGTAAGAAAGTGGAATCTTGTGCATCACTAGATTTTTGTTTCATAATGATTCGTGTCAAAGCAATTTTTGGAAGGGTGATGAGTTTCAATTAAATCTCTCATTTAATGTCATTGTGACTGTTGAAACACATACCTAGGTATCTGAAACAATCTCTTTTGTTTAGGCAACAACCTCTGATTGGCAGTGTTTCTGTCTATACAGAGCCTCTTCAAATCTCCATCAGCCTTGTGGGTTTATAAAAAAAATTTCTGCCATTTATGGTTGTGTTTAGCGCAGAGACATGGCTTAGCCATTCTGGAAACATCCCCCAGGCTGTGGCTAAGTCATGTCTCTGCAATATCCTTTCTTTCAGGAGTGCTGGTTCTGCAAGGTTCGCAGGAGAGCTTCTGTAAAGTTTGGAAGGTAGGAGACGAGGTACTGGCAGAAGTAAAGCTGTAAGGACGGGGTGTGAGTCGTGCTTGGGTAGCTCAGGTTGGTAGAGCATTTGCCCGCAGAAGGCAAAGGTCCCGAGTTCGAGTCTCGGTCCGGCACACAGTTTTAATCTTCCAGGAAGTTTCATATCAGTGCACACTCCCCTGCAGAGTGAAAATCTCATTCTGAACTGGAGGCAGTTAGTTCAGTACAAAGTTCTCCTTCAAAACAATGACTGCACTAATTCAACTCAGTTTTGTGTTGTAATCCTGTAAAAATATATTCTGTTATGAAATTTTTGTCTTTAATGTTTTTCAGCTGATACTGAAATGTATTATTACTCATTTTGTAACACGAATAAAAAATTTTCCAGGGACTTTTTTAGTTCTTCACCTAAGGAAGAACCCTCCTAAATGCCAGTCAATATTCATGGGGAGAGTCCATAATTTTTGCCTTTTATAATGTACGGTGTGACCCTTTCAAAGCCATGGAAGACGATTGTCCAGTATAATCTGATGTCGCTGAGGGGAAAATTTGTATATATTTGTATTTTTCTAGACATGGAACATTAAAATGACACGAGGGACTTTCACTAAGCCTGAAATGATCACTAGTACTTCATTTTTTATATCCTGCAATGTTTGACACTACTGTAAACTATGCGAACTCCATAGGCTTGTCATCACAGCATTGATGCCACTCAAGAACTTGCAGTTACTTGTGAAAGGAGACCGATATCAAGATCACAATCAATTCAAAAACTTTTTTGTACTTCTAGCTATATTTCACTCACAGTAATGTATGTTCTAAAACTTATCTAACCGTAAGCTACACACTATCAAACTTTTTCATCACTATATCTGCACATCAAGTGCACATGGTTGACAAATAGTGTCATTTCGCAATGACTTATGAATTATTAAAAGGTAAATGGCTTATTAAGAAGCTAAGATTCTACACTACACCTGCACAAAAATCAGATTTTTTAACTGTATATTTCTTTCAGAATCAATTGAGAAACATTACAGAACTAAAAAACAATCACACAAAATGAAAAGTAAGCATTTCTGTTTTCACGAGGAAAGTAAAACTTTCAAGGAAAAAACAAGTTCACAAAACAATGTGGTGTAGTCTTCTACACCACCATGAGCTTTTAAAGTGTGAAAATCGGGAAGTTGATTTTTCCCCTTCTTCATCCTCCTGGCCCAGTGCACAGTGTGAACACCCAGGGTGGCATTTTGAGCAGGCTAGGTGCAGCCCGGTCCGGTGCATGTAATCCCGGCCCTGATAAGCACACAGTGTGAACATAGCCTAATACTTTGAGAAAAATAAAACAACAGATTAACAGGAAGACAAACTCCACCAACTATTATAATGAAACTGACTACACACCCACACCAATGACAGTTCCACTCAAGCAAACTGCGAAATTGATAAAAACCTTAAATCATTAAATAAAAAGTAAAGTCCCATGGACTGTTTCAGTACATCAGTTTTAGTGGCTTACATGTTGAGTCCTCTCTCTTTCCGCAGCCAGGTCTTTTGCATGGTTCTCTGATATCTGTGACATCTTCTTCTCATATTCATGAATAATTTCATCAGTCTTTGCTTTCTGTAGGATGATTTCAGCCTCAAACTGCAATATTTTTGAGTCATAGTCTTCCATTTTGAGCATGAATTTTCTTCTTTCCTCCTAAAACGAAGTTACAAATACAGAGTAACATAATTTCACTTGATGTTACATTTTCGCATGTATATCATTCTTAAATGCAGAAGAAACTACATGTAATGTAGATATTGTAAAAAATTAAAGGAACTTAAATACCATAGATTAATAGCAGGATAAGTAATACTAAAAAAGAAGTTTCCAGGCCACAGCAAAAATTTTTATGCTGATACATACGTAAATAAAATAAAAAGCAACCGACCATAATATAACCATATGAAGATTTAAGAAATATTTGCTTACAAATTAAAAAGGCATGAGCAGATTAATAGTTAACATACACCATAGCAGAACTGATTCACAACTTTAGGTGTATGAGTTCCTTTTGCCAGAGAAATATAGATGGTATGGAGAATCATGGAACTTTTAATGGCTTTGCTGTCATATAGTGTAAAGAGATCAACTATCATATGAGAAAGAAATAAAAGACCTTCTCAAATATGATGGGTCCCTTACATTAGAGCAGAAATCAAGTAAGGACAGTACAATGTTATGCATGTAATCTGTTTTGTAGACAAACTGCAGCTTCCTAATATCCTACAAATGAATCTTGACCTGTTATATGCTTTACTTACAGCTGATCCTATGTCATCATTCCACTTCATATCTTTACGTTTGTATGGTATGACATACTTCCTGTGACCCATTAATTCTACAGTGAAATGAAGCCATACTACTTCTACATTTTGTAAGGTTCACAAATTTCTCTTCATTGAGGGTTCATTGCCAGTCTTTGTACGAGGCTGATAGGTTGTTGAGATATAAATTTTTACAGGTTGAAATGTCCTTGGAGATAACTGTGTTGTCTATGAAAATACTAAGATCGCAACTAATACTATCTGTTATGACATCAACATATAACATGAAGTCATTAACTTATTACACTGCCCTGGGACACACTAGATTTTACTTCACTATCTGTAAATTACTCTCTGCCAGTGATAATGTGTCACAATCTGTCTGATAAAGTTTACAACCCAGTCACAAACCTGGTTAGCTGCCCTAAAGGGACATACTTTCTTTAGAAGATGTAAACTTGCAACTAAATCCACAGCTTTTCAAAAGTCTGCAAATTCTAAATCAGTCCAGTTTTCTCTATCCGTGACACTAAGGATACCATTTGAGAAGAGCGTAAGTTGTGATTTGCACACTCAATGTTTTCAGAATTTATGCACATTTCCATGAAGACACAGTTGTTTTCTTACAAGCAAGACATACTGCTTGAACTTCGAAATTTGTCTAGTACTCTGCTACATGCAGATGTTAGTGACGTAGGACGGCAATTTTTGTAAATTAGTTCTGCTTCCTTTCTATGTATCTCGCTCTGCTCATCAGATTTGTTGCATATTATGGTCAAGAAGAAGATAATACACTTACAAATTGTATATAAAATTTGACAGATCCATTATTAGGACCACACACACACACACACACACACACACACACACACACACACACACACAGAGTCTGTGCCCCTATGTGATTCCAGCTGGATGCACAATGCCACACGATTGCAGTTCCGCAGGTGGATGGGGGTGGGGTGGTGGGGTTGTAAAGGGTGGGATGTGTAGAGGATAGAAAGGCAGGAGGCAGAAGACTTGGATTGGGTTGTTTGGGGGAAGAGACTAAACAGCAAGGTCATCGGTCTCATAGGATTAGGGAAGGACGGGGAAGGAAATTGGCCGTGCCCTTTCAAATGAACCATCCCAGCATTTGCCTGGATCGATTTAGGGAAATCACGGAAAACCTAAATCAGGATGGCCGGACGTGGGATTGAACCGTCGTCCTCCCGACGTCCAGTGTGGGCAGAAGAGGTGTTGAGAGTAGGTACTTAGAGGCTTTGAGGGAGGCAGCCTGTTTGCTGGCTAAGAATCAAAGAGAGTGGTGGCAGGTGCATGGACTAGGCATGTGAAGCACAGGTATCAAAGATGGTGGGGAGTAACTCAAGATGAAGGTGACATGGAGATGTGAATGGATAGGGCATTACAGGACAGAGAAAGGTGGAGGGTGTGGGGACAGTGGGGTAATGCAGACCGAGGCCAGAAGGATTACGTTAATGAAGGATATGTTGCAAGGCTAACACAGATCTGTGTTGTTCAGAAGAGCTGGTAGTGGCAGGAATGACCAGGTGGCCCAGATTGTGAAGCAACTGTGTAAATCTAACAGGATGCGCTCAGCTGCACGATTTTCAACCACATGGTCAACTTTGTTCTTGGCCACAGTTTGGTGGTGATCATTCATTCTGATGGACAGCTGGTTGGTTGTCATACCAACATAAAAAGCTGTCCAGTGATTGCAGTAGAATTTATGTACAACATAGCTGCTTTCCAAGGTGGCCCTGCCTCTGATGGGGTAGGATAAGCCTGTGACACAACTGGAGTAGGAACTTCTGGGTGGGTGGGTGGGTGGGTGGGTGGGTGGATTGGGTAGGTCTTGCACCTGGGTCTTCAACAAGGGTATGATACTTGCGGCAAGGGGTTGGAGTGTGAGTGGCATAGGAATGAACTAAGATGTTGAGTACGTTGGGTGGGAGAAGGAACACCGCTTTAGGAGGCGTGAGAAGGCTCTTGGGTAGTATACAACTCATTTCGGGGCATGATGATAGATAATCAAAGATCAGGCAAAGAATACGGTTCAGCTGTTGCAGTCCAAGGTGACAATGAGTGACAAAGGGGTGCTCCTTTGTGGTTGATTCTTGACAGTGTTGGAAGGATTAAGGGTGTGTGAGGATGTGGCACAGTGAACCTCTTTGTGAACTAGATTTGGGAGTTAGTTCCTGCCTGTTATGAGCCTCGCAAGACATTAAGCATATTGGGCAAGGGAGTTCTTGGTTGGTTGGATTAAAAGGGGGGAAAGGGACCAAACTACGAGGTCATCAGTCCCTTGTTCTGAATAAAACAATTCCACAAGTGTGAGAATAAAACAAACGAGACTGACAACTCAAAACGGAATGAAAGGAAAAATCACAAGAACGATGAAAGGCAACAAAAATGTAAATTGACAAAAGGGGACAAAAAACCACAGAAACACAAGAAATGGGATGAAGAGATTAAAACAACAAAGCAGATTACCATGGCTAACTGACCATCCACTCTGCAACACATTAAAACCTCCACCCTAGAAGCACTAGAGTGGAGGACACAAAGGGACGAAGGACATACGCTAAAACTTAGATCAAATGATAAAACCAACTCTCCCGAATACAAGATAAAACTAAATCAGCCAATGAGGCACTGTCAGATAAAATTAGCAGCAAAGAGTCCGATAACCCAAGATTTCGTCGCTGGGCAGTCAAGGTGGGACAGTGCACCAGAACATAGGCCACTATTAACCTGGCACCACACCAACACTCATGCGGGTCTTCACGGTGCAGGAGGTAACCGTGGGTCACCCAAGCGTCGCCAATGCGGAGCCGGCAGAGGATAACTGATTCCCTGCGAGAGGCCTGCACGGAAGTCTTCCACACATTTGTAGTCTCCTTAATGACACACAGTTTTTTGTATGTACTGTTATGCCATTCCGTATCCCAAAGCCAAAAAACCCTACGGCGTAAGTCAGAATGCAGGTCAGGTTCAGAGATGCCCATATCCAGAAGTGGTTTCCACGTAGCCTGTTTGGCCAGACTGTCGGCAAGTTTGTTGCCTGGGAAGCTGACATGTCCCGAGGTCCACACAAACACCATTGAATGACGGGACCAGTCCAGGGCATAGATGGACTCCTGGATGGACGCTACCAAACGACTGCGAGAGTAGGACTGGTCGATAACTTGTAGGCTCCTCAAGGAGTCAGTACACAGAAGAAACGATTGTCCGGGGCACGAACGGATATACTGAAGTGAACGAGAGATGGCCACTAGCTCTGCAGTTAATACACTGCAGCCATCGAGCAAGTAATGCTGTTCAAAATGGCCTCTGTGGATGTAGGTGAAGCCAACACGACCATCAGCCATCGAGCCGTTGGTGTAAATCACTTTAGAGCCCCGGAACACGTCAAGAATCGAGAGGAAGTGACAGTGGAGAGCAGCAGGAGTAACTGAGTCCTTAGGGTCATGCGAAAGGTCCAAATGAATCTGTGGCCTGGGTGTACACCATGGAAGTGTATGCAGACGGACCTGGATGGGAGGTGGTAAAGGGAAGGACTCCAGTTCAGACAGAAGGTTTGTTGGTTTGTTTGTTTGGGGCAGGAGACCAGACAGCGAGGTCATCGGTCTCCGGATTAGGGAAGGATGGGGAAGGAAGTCGGCCGTGCCCTTTCAAAGGAACCATCCCGGCATTTGCCTGGAGCGATTAAGGGAAATCATAGAAAACCTAAATCAGGATGGCCGGACGCGGGATTGAACCGTTGCCCTCCCGAATGCCAGACAGAAGGGATCGCATGCGAACCACAATCGTTAGTTCTGACCTGGGCCGCCAATGTGGGAGATGAACTGACGCGGGTGGAAAACAAAGACAGTAATTTGAATGCTCAGGAGAACTACGAATGTGTGCAATATAACTGACGAGCAGTTGTGCACATTGGATCTGCAATGGAGGGACTCTGGCCTCCACCAGGATATTGGTCATCGGACTCATTCTAAAAGCTCCCATCACTAGGCGAACACCGCAGTGGGGTACTGGTTTGAGTGCACGCAATGCTGAGGGCACCGCCAAACCATAAACCAGATTCCCATAGTCAAGGCGGGATTGAACAAGGGCTTTGTAGAGCTGCAGCAGAGCAGAGTGATCTGCGCCCCAGTTGGTGTTGCTCAGGCAGCAGAGGGCATTGAGGTGCTGCCAGCACTTCCACTTAAGCTGACGAAGGTGAGGTAGCCAAGTCAATCGGGCATTGAAAACCAGTCCTACGAATCGATATGTCTCTACTACAGAGAGTGGATTGTCATGAAGGTAAAGTTCTGGTTCCGGATGAACAGTACGCCGCCGACAGAACTGCATAACACACGGCTTAGCAGCCGAAAACTGGAAGCCTTGGGCGAGAGCCTATGACTGTGCCTTGTGGATGGCTCCCTGTAGACACCACTCAGCAACACCAGTACTGGTGGAGCAGTACGAAATGCAAAAGTCATCTGCATACAGAGCGGGTGAGACGGACGGCCCTACAGTTGCTGCTAGACCATTAATGGCCACTAAAAATAGTGATACACTCAATACAGAGCCCTACAGGACCCCATTCTACTGGATATAGGGGAACTATGGAAGGCCCCATGAAACATGGACCCTGCCATTGGTGGGGAAGCTTGGGTGCATCAGCGATACAGATGGCCGTACCGTAGGTGCAACCACAACGGAGGGGTATCTGTTGAGAGGCCAGACAAACGTGTGGCTCCAGAAGAGGGGCAGCAGCCTTTTCAGTAGTTGCAGGGGCAACAGTCTGGATGATTGACTGATCTAGCTTTGTAACACTAGCCAAAACGGCCCTGCTGTGCTGGTACTGCGAACGGCTGAAAGCAAGGGGAAACTACAGCCGTAATTTTTGTCGAGGGCATGCAGCTTTACTATATGGTTAAATGATGATGGCGTCCTCTTGGGTAAAATATTCCGAAGGTAAAATAATCCCCCATTCGGATCTCCGGGTGGGGACTACTCAAGAGGACGTCGTTATCAGGAGAAAGAAAACTGGCATTCTACGGATCGGAGCATGGAATGTCAGGTCCCTTAATCGGGCAGGTAGGTTAGAAAATTTAAAAAGGGAAATGGATAGGTTAAAGTTAGATATAGTGGGAATTAGTGAAGTTCGGTGGCAGGAGGAACAAGACTTTTGGTCAGGTGAATACAGGGTTATAAATACAAAATCAAATAAGAGTAATGCGGGAGTAGGTTTAATAATGAATAAAAAAATAGGAGTGTGAGTAAGCTACTACAAACAGCATAGTGAACGCATTATCGTGGCCAAGATAGACACGAAGCCCACGCCTACTACAGTAGTACAAGTTTATATGCCAACTAACTCTGCAGATGATTAAGAAATTAATGAAATGTATGATGAGATAAAAGGAATTATTCATGTAGTGAAGGGAGACAAAAATTTAATAGTCATGGGTGACTGGAATTCGAGAGTAGGAAAAGGTAGAGAAGGAAACATAGTAGGTGAATATGGATTGGGGGTAAGAAATGAAAGAGGAAGCCATCTGGTAGAATTTTGCACTTAATCATAGCTAACACTTGGTTCAAGAATCATAAAAGACGGTTGCATACATGGAAGAATCCTGGAGATACTAAAAGGTATCAGACAGATTATACAATGGTAGGACAGAGATTTAGGAACCAGGTTTTAAATTGTAAGACATTTCCAGGGGCAGATGTGGACTCTGACCACAATCTATTGGTTATGAACTGTAGGTTAAAACTGAAGAAACTGCAAAAAGGTGGGAATTTAAGGAGATGGGACCTGGATAAACTGAAAGAACCAGAGGTTGTACAGAGTTTCAGGGAGAGCATAAGGGAACAACTGACGAGAATGGGGGAAAGAAATACAGTAGAAGAAGAATGGGTAGCTTTGAGGGATGAAATAGTGAAGGCAGCAGAGGATCAAATAGGTAAAAAGACGAGGGCTAGTAGAAACCCTTGGGTAACAGAAGAAATATTGAATTTAATTGATGAAAGGAGAAAATATAAAAATGCAATAATGAAGCAGGCAAAAAGGAATACAAACGTCTCAAAAATGAGATCAAAAGGAAGTGCAAAATGGCTAAGCAGGGATGGCTACAGGGCAAGTGTAAGGATGTAGAGGCTTATCTCACTAGAGGTAAGATAGATACTGCCTACAGGAAAATTAAAGAGACCTTTGGAGAAAAGAGAACCACTTGTATGAATATCAAGAGCTCAGATGGAAACCCAGTTCTAAGCAAAGAAGGGAAAGCACAAAGGTGGAAGGAGTATATAGGGAGTCAATACAAGGGCACTGTACTTGAGGACAATATTATGGAAATGGAAGAGGATGAAGATGAAGATGAAATGGGGGATAGAATACTGCGTGAAGAGTTTGACAGAGCACTGAAAGACCTGAGTCGAAACAAGGCCCCGGGAGTAGACAACATCCCATTAGAACTAATGACTGCCTTGGGAGAGCCAGGCCTAACAGAACTCTACCATTTAGTGAGCAAGATGTATGACACAGGCGAAATACCCTCAGACTTCAAGAAGAATATAATAATTCCAATCCCAAAGAAAGCAGGTGTTGACAGATGTGAAAATTACCGAACTATCAGTTTAATAAGTCACAGCTGCAAAATACTAACACGAATTCTTTACAGACAAATGGAAAAACTGGTAGAAGCCGACCTTGGGGAAGATCAGTTTGGATTCCGTAGAAATATTGGAACACGTGAGGCAATACTGACCTTACGACTTACCTTAGAAGAAAGATTAAAGAAAGGCAAACCTACGTTTCTAGCATTTGTAGACTTAGTGAAAGCTTTTGACGATGTTGACTGGAATACTCTCTTTCAAATTCTGAAGGTGGCAGGGGTAAAATACAGGGAGTGAAAGGCTATTTACAATTTGTACAGAAACCAGATGGCAGTTATAAGAGTCGAGGGGCATGAAAGGGAAGCAGTGGTTGGGAAGGGAGTGAGACAGGGTTGTAGCCTCTACCCGACGTTATTCAATCTGTATATTGATTAATTTGTTAATATCGAGTATAGATTTAAGTGTCAGGAAGTCGTTTCTGAAAGTATTTGTACGGAGTGTAGCCATGTATGGAAGTGAAACATGGACGATAAATAGTTTGGACAAGAAGAGAATAGAAGCTTTCAAAATGTGGTGCTACAGAAGAATGCTGAAGATTAGATGGGTAGATCACATAACTAATGACGAGGTACTGAATAGAAATGGGGAGAAGAGGAGTTTGTGGCACAACTTGACAAGAAGAAGGGACCGGTTGGTAGGACATGTTCTGAGGCATCACGGGATCACAAATTTAGCATTGGAGGGCAGCGTGGAGGGTAAAAATCGTAGAGGGAGACCAAGAGATGAATACACTAAGCAGATTCAGAAGGATGCAGGTTGCAGTAAGTACTGGGAGATGATGAAACTTGCACAGGATAGGGTAGCATGGAGAGCTGCATCAAACAACAACAACAATGGGGCAATGTGCAATTGTGCTGAGGAGTTCCCACTCCGTAAATGGGGCATTATAGGGTTCACAACTACAATGGGAGGCACCAACTTGGACATGGAAAGTATGGAGCGACAGGTAATTCTGGATAAAAATCATGAGTGGGCATCAGAGACCCCACCCATATAATGTGGCAAGGATATGATGTTGCCAGGTGGTGTCATACGCTTTGCATAGATCAAAAAAGACGGCAACAAGGTGTTGGCATCTGGAAAAGGCTGTTCGGATGGCAGACTTGAGGGATACCAGATTATCAGTGGTAGAGCGCCCCTGGTGGAAGCTGCCCGGACATGGAGCTAGTAGGCCGTGTGACTCTAGGACCCAATCCAACCGCCGACACACCATACATTCCAGCAGCTTACAAACAACGTTGGTGAGGCTGATGGGCTGAAAGCTATCCACATCAAGCGGTTTTTTACCGGGTTTGCTCTCCTGCCATAGAAATGGAAAGACACCATTGCACAAGATCCAGTTGAAGATGACGAGAAAATGGCACTTGTAGTCAGATGAGAGATGTTTAATCATCTGACTGTGGATCCGAACCGGCCCAGGAGCTGTGTCGGGGCAATGTGAAAGTGTGCTGAGGAGTTCCCATTCCGTAAATGGGGCATTATAGGGTTCACTGTGGCGTGTAGTGAACGAGAGGATTTTTCTTTCCATCCACCGTTTGAGGGTGTGAAAGGCTAGGGCAGGGATTAACAACTGGCCGGTTTTGAGCGCGAGCAATCGCGTATGCTCAGGCATGTGCTCGCGAGCAGGTGCAAGGTCGCATAGTAGGGAGGGATGGGAGGGAGGGGAAATGCGCGCACACGTTTGAATAGGGCCGCAGCGTGCCTATTGAATTCGCGCCGACTGTGTAACGTTTAAAGTACTATGATCAGCTCTGACAGTCACTTCGCTGGTTAAGAATCATGTCAAGTCGCCGTTGTGTAACCCCAACCATGCTTTCGCAGTTCAACCCCCATTGGGAGGAATTGTATCTGTTTACAGGAAAAGAAAGATGGTGTTGCAAAATGTTTAGTATGTCACAAAACGCTGAATTCTTTTAGGAAATTTAATTTGCAGCTACATTACATATCATACCACGCGAAAGACTATGGAAGTGGAAAATGTGATGGACCAGATCGTGCACAGGAAGTTATTAAACTTAAAAGGAAGCTATCCGAAGAAGATCTGGACGACGAAAAAAAATCAACTGAGGCAGCTCAGAGTGAGTTACAAAATTGCTTTGCTTTTAGCAAAATCCCTGCACCCCTTCACTGATGGCGATTTAATAAAAGAATGTTTGATAGTTGCAGCGGAACATTTGTGTCCATCTCAAGTTGAACAGTTCGGATTGTGCCATTATCTAACATGACCATTATGCGTCACATACAGGACATGGCAGACGACGTCCAGAGCCAGCTTGCAAATATCTGTAAAGATTTTATGGTGTATTCTCTAGCTCTGGACAAAAGTGTTGATATCACTGGAACAGCTCAGCTTCCCATATTTATTAGAGGTGTTAATAGAGATCTTCAAGTGAGGGAGGAGCTCCTCGATGTGGTAGCCACGAAGAACACTACAACCGGAGGTGATATTTTAAGTAGTGTTGAAGAAAGTGTTGAAAATATAGGACTGTCGTGGGATTATTTAGTTTCAGAGTCTACAGACGGTGCACCAGCGATGACGGGGAAAAACTCAGGTTTCGTTGCGCTGTTGAAGGAGAAAATGCAAAAACTGTGCCGAATGAAATAAGGGGCGTTCACTGTGTGATCCACCAAGAAAACTTATGTGCAAAGAGTATCACTCTAAAAAATGTGATGAGTGTTGTTGTTCGTACAACCAATTGTATAAGGAAGCATGGGCTACAACACAGGCAATTAAAAGCTTTCTTGAGGATGTAGAAAGCCAGTATGGTAGCCTGCCTTATTACAGCGAGGTCCGCTGGCTTTGTCCTGGCGAACTATTAAATCGATTTTTTTGCCTATTAGATGAGATAAATATGTTCATGGAAATAAATAACATGTGCGTTCCTGAATTGAAAGAGCCTTCATGGAAATGTGATCTCGCGTTCTTAGCAGATTTAACTAGCCATCTGAATGCTTTGAACATTTCACTACAAGGTAAAGATCTGCTAATTACTCATTTCATAGATCGAATACGAGCTTTTAAAATGAATTGACACTTTGGGTGAGTCAGCTGGAAACAGGAAATCTAGCTCATTCTCCTAAATTATCATCCATGCAAGATGTTCACAAAGACTGAACGTTATTCAAATAGTTTAGTTGCCCTTAAGGAAGAATTTGATCAACGCTTTCAAGATCTGACAGCACTAGACAGTGATTTTGATCTGTTCTCCTCTCCATATTCAGCGAATATTGAAGAGATTCGTCCTGAGCTGCAACTAGAAATTATTGACCTCCAGTGTGACAGAGAATACAGAGACAAATTTCAGAACGAGAAAAACATTTTGGAATTCTACACACACTTCCCTCAGGATAGATTTCCTCGTTTGCACAAACTGGCGGCTAGAATAATATCAATGTTCGGTTCCACGTATGTTTGTGAACAACTGTTCTCTGCAATGAAATTAACATGACGCGCCTGAGAAACGCATTGTCTGATCGAAATTTAAACTGCACGCTGCGCCTACAATGCACAAGAACAATTACTCCGAACATAGACGCAATTGTTAAGGGCAAAAAGTACGATAACCGAGAATCCAACACTTCAGTGACACCTTTTATTGTGTAACAGTTCACAAATTAATACGAATGTAGAGGCATACACTAAGCTAATAAAATTATGTGGCACGTGTACATTCTCCTTTATTTGTTTCATTTGTCGCAGTAGTAATTTGTGAGTGATATCCTTGCAGGTAGCCGCGGATTTACATTGACTGGCGGCAGCTGTTGTGTGCCCCACGTGACTCTTTGCTCTGGTCCGGTAGTGGGGGGTAGTGTGCTGGCGCTGCTCCGTGCTCGCGCCTTGGTGCTCACAGCTTGCTCCGCGAGCACGTATGTTGTGAAGCCCTGGGCTACAGGGTAGTTCTCTGATGCAGAGGCTCGAGCATAGTGCTCAGCAAAGTGCTCGGCAATCGCGTTTGCGTTGGTACATAGCACACCATTGGTGGTAATGCCAGGGACACCTGTTGGGGTCTGGTACCCCAAAAGACACCTGGTCTTCGTCCATACTTGGGAAGGTGACGTATGCCACCCAATGGTTGACACGTATCTCTCCCAACAATCCCGTTTCCGTCGTTTTATAAGATGGCGTACACGGGCACGGAGCCGTTTAAAGGCTATCAGATGCTCTAGGGAAGGGTGCCACTTATGTTGCTGTATAGCTCACCGAAGCTCTGTAATTGCCTTCGACTTTCAGCAACCACCAAGGAATTGTCTTTTGCCGGGGGCACCCTAAAGAGCATAGGATCGCCTTTTCTGCCACAGAAAGAATTGTGGTAGTCATCTGCTCAACTATCACATCGATGTTACCATGCGGGGGAGAGTCAACGGTGACATCAGAGGTGAAAGTTTACCAATCTGCCTTGTTTAAAGTCCATCTGGGCAGACATCCGTGGGCCTGACGTCGGGGCAGTGACAGGAAGATGGGCAAGTGGTCACTGCCACACAGGTTGTCGTGTTCTCCAGTGGATAGATGGGAGAAGTCCTGGGCTGCAAATTGATAAATCAATGGCCAAGTAACTACCTCGAGCCACACTGAAATATGTGGCAGCCCCAAGTAACTACCTCGAGCCACACTGAAATATGTGGCAGCCCCAGTATTTAAGAGGAAGAGGTCAAACTGAGACAGTAAAGTTTCGACATCTCTGCCTGGGCCAATAAGCATGGTGTCACCTCACAAGGGTTTAGGGGCGTTAAAATCTGCCAAAAGTAGGAAAGGTTTGGGGACTTGATCAATCAGGGGTACTGCACCATCTGGAGGAAGATATACATTGTGGACAGTTATTTTCTGCAACGTCCGTATTCTGACAGCCACAGCTTCAAGAGGGGTTTGAAGGGGCACAGTTTCACTACAGACTGAGTTTAGGACAAACATAAACTCCACCCGACACTCGATTATAGTCGCTACGGTTCCTGTAATATCCCTTATAGCCACAGAGGGCTGGGATTCGCACTGCCAGGAACCAGGTTTCCTGGAGGGCAAAGCAGAGAAAGTAGGTGTAAAGCTTAACAGTTGCCATAGCTCAGCCAAGCAGTGGAAAAAACCACCGCAATTCCACTGGAGGATGACATCATCGTGAGACTGGGAAGGCATGGAACATTCAATGAGGCAGTTTATGCCTCAGGGTCACCTGCTGCCGACTTCTTGCCTGAGCAGTCTATATCCATTGTGACTGAGGGTCCGGTGAGATCCAGGTCCTCAGCGGATGCCAGAATCTCCACCCCACCCTCAGACGTAGAGCTTGAAGGTGGCGGTGGTGTGGGTGCCACCGCAAGTTCCTTGTTCTTGAGGATCTTCTTTTCCGATTTCTTGCACTGTTCCTCGGGTTTCGCTGGCTGGGAGGACTTCACTGAATCAGTCTCCAGGACTGAGGATGAGCGTGAAGCCCTACGATCAGCTGCTTTTGGGCAGGTGTCATCTTTCCCACTAGCAGTAACCTGGGAAGGAAGTGACCCAAGGGACCCCTTCCTAGCAAGAGGAGCCGAAGAAGCCTTACGCGTCTCTGGCTCAGAAGTGGGGACTGAAATCCCTGATGGCTAGGTTGGGGGGTGGGGGTGTTGCTCCTGAAGTAGGTGGTGGGGGAGCAAGATGGAGGGAAGTGCCCCCTACCATCAAGGTGACAAGTGTAGTCTCCCGATTCTGAGAGGCAACAGGAATTCAAGGAACTGATGGAGTGACAACTGTTCTCTTAGCGGCGGCATATGAGGTGGTCATAGCCACAGGATGTAGGTGCTCAAATTCCCTCTTAGCCTCAGTGTAGGTCAATCGGTCCAGGGTCTTATTTTCCATGATTTTCCTCTCTTTCTGTAAAATCCTGCAGTCTGATGAGCAAGGTGGATGATGCTCTCCACGGTCGACACAGATGGGAGGCAGGGAACATTGAGTATTGGGATGCGATGGGTGTCTCCAATCTCGAATGTGATGCTGGAAGTACAGTGGGAAGACACATGACCGAACTTCCAGCACTCCAAACACCACATCGGGGGAGGGATATATGGCTTTACGTCACAGCAGTAGACCATCACCTTGACCTTCTCGGGCAATGTGCCACCCTAGAATGCCAAGATGAAGGCACCAGTGCCAACCTGGTTATCCCTCTGACTCTGATGGACGTGCCCGGTGAAATGAACACGTCGACGCTCTAAATTGGCGCGCAGCTTGTCATCCGACTGCAAAAGAAGGTCCCTGTGGAATATAATACCCTGAACCATATTAAAGCTCTTATGAGGCGTGATGGTAACAGAAACATCCCCCAACTTGCCACAAGCGAGTAATGCCCGTGACTGGGTAGAGGATGCTGTTTTTATCAAAACTGACCCAGAGCACATTTTGGACAAGCCCTCTGTGGTGTCACCGCCAGACACCACACTTGCTAGGTGGTAGCCTTTAAATCGGCTGCGGTCCGGTAGTATACGTCGGACCCGCGTGTCGCCACTATCAGTGATTGCAGACCGAGCGCCTCCACACAGCAGGTCTAGAGAGACTTCCTAGCTCTTGCCCCAGTTGTACAGCCGACTTTGCTAGCGATGGTTCACTGCCTACTTACGTTCTCATTTGCCGAGACGATAGTTTAGCATAGCCTTCAGATACGTCATTTGCTACGACCTAGCAAGGCGCCATTATCAGTTACTATTGATATTGTGAATCATGTACCGTCAAGACCGACATTCATCATTAATGGATTAAAGTTAAGGGGCTCCGGAACGCCCTATACTTGCAATGTTAAAATAACGCTTATAAATTACATTTTTCCTCACAAAGTATTTGAGGTAGGAAGTTGAACTTTTTACAGATTATTTATTGGAATATGGGCTACAACTTTACACAGGGATTTTACAAAATTTTAGTTCAGTTATTAAAGATGATTTTTTTTCAATTGTAATGAAAATTCACAACATTTTTTTGCAATTTTTTATTTATATATTCAAAAATATACAGTTTTTTGGAAAAAGGCTGTGTTAAATTATGCAGAAGGTATTGTGCAACATTTACTGAAAGTTTGAAACAAATATGTTTGGAAGATCCTTAGAAAACATGTAATTAGTATGAGAAAATAAAAGTTTTGGGAATCGAGCGACAAAGATTGGATTAACTTTTTAGTGCATTCCAGGTCCATAGGATGGATTATCTTCATCCTCTGCAAACTCCTCCTCCAGCTTCCTCTTGTTCCTCCTCCTGTTTACTCTTGCTTGTATTTCTAGACTCTTTACAGCCCTGTCTGCAGCCCGAAGGCGTTCCTTGTCTAAAGCAAGCATCGCTCGTTGTTGTGTTCGTAGATTTTGCTACCATTTTCTTCAGTTGCAGTTACTGCAACACTGTTCCAAAAGGTGGTCATGTATGAACACTTATCGCATTTCAGTTGTATTTCACTAGCAAGTCCTACCTGCTTTATTATGGAGAGTTCCAGACCAACTTCACTACAATGAATACATCTTACACAGTTTGAAAAAATTCCTTTGAGAACCGACATATCAAATATTTCATTCACATCCGATTCGCCCATAAAACATTCATAGTTTTCACTCATTGAACCAAGCTTCTTCTGTGAAGTATTTTCTTTCCCACTTTGACTGCTATGGGCAGGTGTACTTGAGAGGTTAGGTTCACTCACTTGGTTATCATCTTTATTGTTTACAGTAATAACACACACCTTTGGCTTTCCAACATTTCTCCTTTTCTTAAAAGCCTTCAGAGGATTTCTAATAACTTTACTTTTACTCATTATTATACTTCAACAAAACAGAGACTCAAGAAACAGAATTAATTACGAATATTTTCGAGATAACGACAGAGTAAATAAACATGAAACAATCGACAATCACACCAGCGATATATATTGAACCATCACAGGTTAGCCACAACACATACTTTATCTCACATCACTAAAATGTACCTGATGAACACGGACGTTAATAATAACACCATTTGAAAGCAGTTTAACAGCACCACAGTGGGTCACGCCCATGTAGAACACATTTCAAAAAAAATTTAAAAATAGTTGTAGTCTTCGGAATTGAATAAATTATATATCTATTAAAAGGTGTAATAGTCTGCAGATTCAGAAAACGTAAAAAAGTAAAAACTGAACTTTTCATGATTTTGAGCCTTTCCGGAGCCCCTTAAGTATTCCACCAGCTACGTCCACTTTTCTAAATTCTAATTTCCTTGTCCTGTTCCACACCTCATGCCAGCCTGCGTGAGCTAAAACGCGTGTATTTCGGCCTCCTCTAGTAACACGGTGTTGGCTCTCCTGCCAACCACAACATTGGCGACGAGGCAAAACCGCGTTCTTCTCTAAACTGCCCTGATTTACTTGTGTAATGGCTTCGCCACAGTCTCCAGATGTACTGTCCGAATTTTATCACTTACAAAATCAGCAGACGCAGGCACTACTGGATGCCCTTGGACAGCTCGTCCAGGGTCAACGTGCAATGCAAAACGATGCGGCAGCCGCCGCTCCACCGCTAACGCAGCCACAACACGCTGTTGCACCAACTTTTCGCCCTTTTGATGCTGCACTGGAAAGCTGGACGGAGTGGTCACGCCAATTTGGATTCCATCTCACCGCCTACAGAATTCAAGGTAACGAGCGGCAGCCTTATCTCTTATCGGTCGGCGTACAAACATTCCGCGTGATAGTCAAATTATTTCCCCGACGCGACGTAGCAACTCTGTCCTACAAAGAAATTTTGTCTGCATTAGACGCATATTTCAAAGAATCAGTCAATGTAGTTGCGAAAAGGTATACTTTCTTTCGTACAAAACGTACGGCAGGTCAGACTAATCGGGAGTGGGTTGCAACCTTGCAAGGCCTTACTAGGGATTGTGCTTTTGAGTGTCAATGTGGACTCCCTTATTCAGATACTATGGTATGCGATGCAATTGCACAGAACCTTTCTGATGTTCGTGTAAGGGAACAGATTTTGAAACTAGTCAATCCCTCCCTTCAACAAGTGATGGACATATTGGATCGGTAGGACACACTTGACTTTGCTCAGGAATCATTTGAAACTTCGCCACCCGTGTGTCAGGTTAACTGGCCCGCCGGGCGAGCTGCGCAGAACAGTAAACAGTCTTCGCGCTCGGCCGCGCCGCTGCCGTCAGGCTCTCAGCCATGGGCGCCACGCCGCCAAGCAAATGCAGGGCTAAAATCATGCCCGCAGTGCGCTACTAGACATTCGCGTGAGAATTGCCTGTCACGCCAAGCTATTTGCTTTTTCTGTAATAAAAAAGGACATGTTCAGAGTGCTTGCCAGAAAAAGCTCAGATCGGAAACTCAAAACCATTCCGGGCCCTTTGCTTCGCGATGGAATCTGAATCGAACCAAGGATACTCAGGCTCGCCAAACTTCACCCATGGAAATTCATGTAGTTCATTCCACTCCACCCAGTGCCACTCTCTCTAACAGTGACTGTGTTCGTCCCACAAATAGTGTGTGTCGACATTGCCGGAACTCCTGTCAAGTCGCAAGTGATTTTGTACCAGTGTCAGTTCATGTTGCACGAAACAGTCGCTCTTGTCATCAGCAGGACAATAAACTTTTTGTGGACTTGGACATTAACGGCAAAGTGATACCATTCCAGCTCGGGGCTGCAGTTTCACTGATCAATCAAGACACTTACAAACTGCTGGGCACAGCTCCGTTGCGTGCCGCAAATGTTAAGTTAACTAGCTATTCCGGTCAAGAGATCCCTGTGTTAGGACAGTGCAGCCTTCTTGCAACATACAAAGGACAAACAAAACTTGTCATTTTACGTCCTTCGTTCTTCTTCTGCAGTGAACTTGTTTGGTTTCGATTTATTTCAGTTATTTAACTTGTCTATAGTAAATCAGGACCTATCAGTGATCCAAACTGTGCCTTCAGAAAGTGTTTCTCGTCTATGTGAAGAATTTGCAGACATTTTTGCACCGGGCCTCGGTTGCGCTCAGAACCATAAAGCACATTTGGAACTGAAAGTAAACGTGCAACCGAAATTTTTCAGAGTGCGCAATGTTCCCCACACATTGCGTGATGAGGTCGCAAAAACATTACACAATTTGGAATCACAAGGTGTAATTGAACGTGTGCAGGCTTCTCTCTGGGCATCACGCTTGGTAATTTTGCACAAACCTTCCGGAAAATTGAGACTTTGTGTGGACTTCAAGGCAACAGTGAATCCACAACTAGTGATTGCAACTTTTCCTTTATCCCGCCCGGAAGATCTTTTTGACAAACTGTGCCCGGGTGAATATTTTTCGAAGTTGGACCTAGCAGATGCGTACTTGCAAATACCGGTGGACGAAGAATCCCAGCACGTTTTGGTGGTTAACACGCATCTTGGGTTGTATCAATTCAAACGACTGCCATTCGGGTGTGCATCTGCCCCTGCATTGTTTCAGCAATATCTACAAACTGTTTGTGCGTCGGTCCCTACTGCAGCAAATTATCTGGACGATATTGTGATCTCCGGAAAGACGGAAGAAGAACATTTGGCCAATCTCAGAACATTATTTCAGGTCTTGCGACAAAATGGTCTTCACTTGCGGAAGGACAAATGTGTGTTTTTTGCTCGTAAATTGCCATACCTGGGACATGTACTCAATGCCCAAGGCATACATCCCAGTCCCACGCACCTTCGTGCCATACAAGGCTTGCCTTCGCTGCAGAATTTGAAGCAGCTACAGAGTGTGCTGGGAAAAATAAATTACTATAACAGATATGTGCCACATGCCTCTTCCATTTTAGCTCCGCTTCATTGCTTATGCCATAAAGGTGTTCCATTCGTCTGGACGACGGAATGCGAACGCACCTTTCGCCAGTTGAAATCGGCGTTGCTTTCCAATACTTGCCTTATGCCATTCGATCCCCAGAAGCCCCTTTTGTTGATGGTGGATGCATCGGATTTCGGGATCAGTGCTGTGTTTGCGCACAAAGATGGATCGCACAATCGCCCTATTGCCTTTGCGTCCAAATTGCTCTCGTCGGCGCAAAGAAACTATTCACAGATCGAGAAAGATCACAGACCACAAAGCTTTGACATCGCTTTTTCATCCGACCCAGCCTGTACCTCCGCGTACAGTGCAGAAATTCATTAGCTGGTCTATTTTCCTCTCGCAGTACCGCTACGATATCTTGTATCGGTACACTGCTAAGCACGGAAACGCCGATGCGTTGTCCCGTTTGCCTGTTGCTGAGGATAGGGCATTTGATTCATCCGAACTTGCTTGCATGTTCATTGATGAGGAAACCGATGACGTGGTCGAATCTTTTCCGATTGATTTTCGCCGTGTAGCTACAGCCACATCTGCCGAGTCTGTCCTTGCTACCGTTCTGCGTTTTGTTGCTACGCAATGGCCCTTGTCAAAGTCACGGATCAGGGATCCATTGGTTTGCCGATTTTTTGCTCACAGGGAGAGACTTTTTGTACGACTTGGTGTTTTGCTGTTGTGTTCTGATAATGATCAGTCCAGGGTCATGGTACCACATTCGTTACAGTCCTCTGTCTTAAAGCTTCTCCACCAAGGACATTGGGGTATAGTGAGAACGAAACAACTTGCTCGTCAGCACTGTACTTGGTTCGGAATCGATGCCGCGATTACGAATATGTGCTCCTCTTGCATGGTGTGTGCCGAACAGCAATCAGCACCACCGTGGAAATTCTTTGCATGGCCAAAAGCCACTTTCCCTTGGCAACGCTTACACATCGATTTCGCTGGCCCATTCTGGAATGCTCAATGGTTGGTTGTGGTAGATTCATTCAGTAATTTTTGTTTTGTAGCCCGGATGTCTTCCACGACGTCATCTGCCACCATCCAAGTGTTATCTGCTATATTTTGCATTGAAGGTCTTCCACAGACTATTGTTTCCGACAATGGCCCACAATTCATGTCCGCAGAATTTCAGTCATTCTGCAAGGCCAATTGTATTCAACATCTGACGTCCACGCCATTTTCGCCGCAGTCAAACGGTGCCGCTGAACGATTGGTTAGAACTTTCAAATCACAGTTGCTGAAGCTGAAAGAGTCGCATTCTCAGGAGGACGCGTTACTGCTCTTTTTGTCCTCGTATCGCTCTCAGCCCCAAGATGGTCACTCGCCGGCTGAGTTGCTCCACGGTCGCCCTCATCGAACCTTGATGTCTTTATTACATCCACCGCATCAGGTTCCTGTGCAGTGGCAGACACCCGCTTTTGCCCCGGGCGACGTTGTCTACTACCGCCACTATCGAGGTTCACGGCATTAGCTCAAAGGGCGCATTCTTCGCTGCCTCGGACACGCTATGTATCTGGTTTTGGGGGCCTCTGGTGAGATGGCCGCCATCTCACTCAGCTGCACCTCTGTCGTCGCACGGGATCTGCTGCTCGCCATCTGCTTTCAGCGACGGTGCCGTCCGGTCAGCGCCCTGGGGACCCATTTACTGGCTCGCCTCAGCCCCAGGTGTTACCGACGCTGCCTTCCATTTTGCCTCATGGCGACATGCCGCCACCGCCTGTTCTCCCGCCAGCGACGCCCGCAGTGGACGCGTCGCTGCAGGGACCAGTTGACCTCCGACATGGAACTCTTGCCCGCTCCGGACCATGTGTCGTCTTCGCCCGTCGGGTGCCCCGGCCCGATGGAGGTTGACCCTTCGGCCCCTCCTGTCTCTCTACGGGTGCATACACCGCATGTTGGCGTGCACCCTGGAGCAGGTTTTCAGGCGTTTCCTAGCTCCCCGCAGTCCGAATGGCAGGGTGCGGGTGGCACAGCCTCGCCTGTTGTTAGGCTCCCCACCTCGTCGCATACGTCAACATGGGGTCCTCCCCACGTGGAAGCCTTATACCACAACCATACGCCGATTTGCGGGGGAGGAATGTGGTGTCACCGCCAGACACCACACTTGCTAGGTGGTAGCCTTTAAATCGGCCGCGGTCCTGTAGTATACGTCGGACCCGTGTGTCGCCACTATCAGTGATTGCAGACCGAGCGCCGCCACACGGCAGGTCTAGAGAGACTTCCTAGCACTCGCCCCAGTTGCACAGCCAACTTTGCTAGCGATGGTTCACTGCCTACTTACGTTCTCATTTGCCGAGATGATAGTTTAGCATAGCCTTCAGCAACATCATTTGCTACGACCTAGCAAGGTGCCATTATCAGTTACTATTGATATTGTGAATCATGTACCATCAAGACCGACGTTCATCATTAATGGATTAAAGTTAAGTATTCCACCAGCTACGTCCGTTTTTCTAAATTCTAATTTCCTTGTCCTGTTCCAGACCTCACGCCAGCCTGCGTGAGCTAAAACGCGTGCATTTCGGCCTCCTCTAGTAACACAGTGTTGGCTCTCCTGCCAACCACAACACCCTCCACCTCCCCGAACTTGTCCTCCAAATGCTCCTTAAAAGACTGAGGCTTCATGGACATTAATGATTCCCCATGAACTCTCGTACATATGAGGTACCGGGGCGAATAAGCTTCACTGCCATCCTTAGCCTGGCATTCCTCCATGGTGTGGCCAGGGAGGGGAACGACTTGGGATCATATTTCTTAGCATTAAAGTTAGACTTTGCCTGCTTAGAGACTGCTGGCGGCAGACCACCAGCAAGAGATGACGTACTACGCTTCATGGCGTGTCATCCGCCCTGATGTCACCCACTCCGACCAGGTGCCCTCTCCACGGGCGCCACCCGGCCACAGCAAAACCACCAAGCAGGATGGCCATTGCCGGGAGTCCCAATGCCCCAGGGTGACGGGCATCTACTGCTTGGCATACATGGGGAGTTAACGACACAGGCATCAGCAGAGTGATCACTGTGTTGTCAGGGGGCTACAACCAACAGGGTATATTGCGACCCCACCACAATGGACTGGCTACCATGCTGGATATGAAGTGCAAAGAAGTCCAAAGTCATCATCGGCACAGAAAGTGACATTGTATAGTGCATGGTGGAAAACACACCCAGGAAGATATCCTCGCCAAAGAGATGGAGAACGAGCGGGATTGCAATGTAACGCCGAGAAAGTGGGCTAAAGATCTCAATGCTCGATGGACTTTTTTTGTGGGGTTTAAGGGCGCTCAACTGCTGAGGCCATTAGCGCCCAGTCACTGTTGTTAGAACACATGGAATCTAGCAAAACTCAAGGGAATGGGGGGGGGGGGGGGGGGGACACCAGAAAGACCTGACAAAGATGGAGATAAAATAAGTACAAAGGTTAGACGTCTTTGGACAAGCCAGTCAAAGTTATAAAACGCAGAATACGAGCAGCTGCTCGAGCGTCATCAGCTAAAACATCTGGTAAAGTAGATGGCAGGGACAGGACAACACGAAATTGACTAAAATGGGGACACGACAATAAAACATGGCGCACTGTTAATGCCTGACCACAAGGGCACTGCGGGGCTGGGTCACCGGAGAGCAGGTAGCGGTGGCTAAACCGGCAATGCCCAATCCGCAACCTGGTCAGAAGGACCTCCTCTCGCCGAGATGGTCGGGAGGAGGTTGTCCAAGCAGTTGGGAGCGGTTTTACTGCCCGGAGCGTGTTTCCTTGGAGCGATGACCAAGCATCCCACCACAACGACACAAGCCTCTTACATACATCCCCACGAACGTCAGATGACGGGACACAATGGGAGGCTGGCCGAGGCAGGAGGACTGCAGCCTTGGCTGCAGCATCCGCAGCCTCATTCCCAGGCACTCCTACATGTCCGGGAACCCACAGAAAGCTGACAGGAGAACCATTAGCAGCGAAAGAATGGAGGGACTGCTGTATCCGTTGAATCAAGGGATGGACCGGATAGGGAGCTCCAAGGCTCTGAAGAGCACTGAGTGAGTCAGAGCAGAGTACATACGATGAATGGCGGTGGCGGCGGGCATACTGAACGGCCTGATGGAGAGCAAAAAGCTCGGCTGTAAAGCTGGAACATTGGTCGAGGAGCCGGTATTTAAAGGTGGCGGCCCCGACGACAAAGGCACAGCCGACACCATCGTCAGTTTTGGAGCCATCGGTGTAAATAAAGGTGTGACCGGCAAGTCGAGCACGAAGTTCGACAAACCGTGAGCAATACACTGCAGCCGGAGTACCCTCCTTCGGGAGTGAGCTGAGGTCGAGGTAAATATGAACCGGAGCCTGGAGCCAAGGTGGTGTCGGGCTCTCACCCTCTCTGAAGGTGGTAGGGAGAGCAAAATCCAATTGTCGAAGCAGGCGACGGAAGCGGACTCTGGGGGGCAGCAGGGCAGACACATACAACCTGTACTGACGGTCGAGAGAATCGGCGAAGAAGGACTGGTAAGCGGGGTGGTCGGGCATAGACAACAGCCGGCAGGCATACCGACACAGCAGTACGTCGTGCCGGTAGGTCAATGGTAACTCGGCAGCTTCAGCATAAAGACTCTCGACAAGACTAGTGTAGAAGGCTCCGGTCGCAAGACGTATCTCCCGATGGTGGATGGAGTTGAGCCGGCCTAAGAGGGATGGCCGAGCGGACGAGTAGACGAAGCTCCCATAATCCAGCTTCGATCGGACTATGGACCAATACAAGCAAAGCAGGACAGTGCGATCCGCTCCCCAAGATGAACCGCTAAGAACTCTGAGGACATTAAAGGAACGTGTACAACGGGCCGCCAAATAAGAGACATGTGGAGACCAACACAGTTTCCTGTCCAACGTGAGCCCTAGAAACTTAGCTGTTTCCACGAATGGGAGAACAAAGGGACCGAGATGTAAGGATGGCGGAACAAACGCTTTATATCGCCAAAAGTTGATACAAACCGTCTTCTCTTCAGAGAACCGGAAGCCATTTGCCATGCTCCATGAGTAGAGGCTGTCTAGACAACGCTGAAGGCAGCGCTCCAGGAGGCATGTTCTCTGGGCACTGCAGTAGATCGCGAAGTCATCGACAAAGAGAGAGCCTGAGACATTAGGTGGAATGCAATCCATAATTGGATTGATCGCGATGGCAAAAAGGGCTACGCTCAAGACGGAGCCCTGAGGCACTCCGTTCTCCTGGAGGAAGACGTCGGACAATACGGAACCCACACGTACCCTAAACTTTCGATCCGTTAAAAAGGAATCAATAAAAAGGGGCAGGTGACCGCGTAGGCCCCACCTGTGCATAGTGCGGAGGATACCTCCTCTCCAACTGGTATCATAAGCCTTCTCCAAGTCAAAGAACACGGCTACCATTTGGCGCCTTCGCAAAAAGTTGTTCATGATGAATGTCGACAATGTCACAAGGTGGTCAACAGCGGAGCGGCGGCGACGAAAGCCGCATTGGACATTAGTAAGTAGCCGTCGAGATTCAAGAATCCAGACTAACCGAGCATTAACCATGCGCTCCATCACCTTACAGACACAGCTTGTAAGAGAAATGGGGCGGTAACTAGAAGGAAGGTGTCTATCCTTCTCAGGTTTGGGTATAGGAACAACGACGGCATCACGCCAACGCATGGGGACCTGACCTTCGGTCCAGACACAATTGTAGGTACGAAGAAGGAAGCTTTTGCCCGCCGGAGAAAGGTGTGCCAGCAGCTGAACGTGAATGGCATCTGGCCCCGGAGCAGAGGACCGGGACAGTGCAAGCGCACGTTCGAGTTCCCGCATAGTAAAGGGGGCATTGTAAGTTTCCAGATTCAGCGAGTGGAAGGAAGGTCGCCGAGCCTCTTCTGCCTCTTTCCTGGGAAGGAAGGCAGGGTGGTAATGGGCGGAGCTTGAAACCTCCGCGAAAAAGCGGCCAAAGGCGTTGGAGACAGCCACAGGATCAACAAGGACCTCATTACCTGAGGTCAGGCCAGGTACCGAGAAGTGGGCCTTAATGCCCGACAGCCGGCGCAGGCCACCCCAAACAACGGAAGAGGGAGTAAAACTGTTAAAGGAGCTGGTGAAAGAGGCCCAACAAGCTTTTTTGCTGTCTTTGATGACTCTACGGCATTGCGCTCGGAGTCGTTTGTATTCAATACAATTCGCCAACGTAGGATGGCGGCGAAAGGTGGGTAAAGCACGTCGTCGAGCACGGATAGCGTCCCTACAAGCCTCGTTCCACCAGGGGACGGAAACGCGACGTGAAGAAGAGGTAGTATGAGGAATGGAACGTTCGGCAGCATTGATGATAACAGCCGTGAGGTATTCGACCTGACTGTCACAACTGAGAAAATCGCGGTCCGAAAAGGTCGCCAGGGAGGAGTTAAGTCCCCAGTCAGCTTTCGGTATGTTCCAGCGCGAAGGATGTGGGGATGGGGTGTTGTGCAGGAGACGAACGACACAGGGGAAGTGGTCGCTCGAATAGGTGTCAGAAAGGACATACCACTCGAACCGACGGGCAAGAGTGGTAGAACAGATCGAGAGGTCCAAGTGGGAGTAGGTATGAGTAGAGTCCGAAAGGAAAGTCGGGGCGCCGGTATTGAGGCAGACAAGATTGAGATGGTTGAAGACATCCGCCAAGAGTGAGCCTCTTTGACAGGATGCAGGAGAACCCCAAAGGGGATGATGGGCATTGAAGTCGCCAAACAATAAAAACGGCGGGGGAAGCTGAACGATCAGGTGCATCATGTCAGCCCGACTAACAGCAGATGACGGTGGAGTGTAGATGGTACAAACTGAAAAAGTAAAAGCAGAAAGAGTAATGCGGACAGCTATTGCTTGGAGTGGGGTGGTCAATGGGATGGGATGGTAATAGACATCGTCCCAAACGAGCAACATGACCCCACCATGAGCTGGGACACCGTCCACAGGGGTGAGGTCATACCGCTCCGAGGTATAGTGGGTAAAGGCAATACGGTCAGTCGGGCGCAACTTGGTTTCCTGGAGACCAAGGACGAGCGGACAGTGCAGGCGGAGGAGCAGTTGTAATTCCTCCCGATTAGATCGAATACCTCTTATGTTCCAATGAAACAACGCCATCGCTAGTCAAAAAGTTGGGGGAACGAGACAGGGGAAGAGCTGGTCACCTCGACGGCCGCAGAGGGCCAGGTTGCGAGGGAACAATGCTACAACCGACGGGAGGCGGATCCGGTTCCATCGACTCGTCGCCAGCTGCGGCCGCTGTCCCGGGTTGTGTAGGAGGGGCAGCATCATTTGCCGACGAGAGGCCAGCTGAGCGCCTGGCAGCAGAGCGTCCCGGCGAAACTGAGGACGGCCGGGAGCAGCGACTCACGGATGGAGCGTCAGACGAAACGCGCCGGGGTGGAGAGGGGGATAGAGACTTCTTCTTTGAGGCCTTCTTGGAAGGCCGAGGAGGCACAGGGACGGTGGGCTGGACCCGAAGAAGGTCCTCACGCGCGGGGTCCGTTTTGGAACGCCGGACCTCGGAAGCTGGGGTCCGGAACGTTTCCCTGATGGACGCCTGAGAAGAGGATCGCTTCTCAGGTGGCGGGGGGAGAGGACGAGGAAGGGTGGCCCCTGGGGCAGAGGGGGCGGTGGCCACGGGGGAGGAGGATTTGGAAGGGAGGGATTTGGGAGGCGGAGGCAGAGCCCCTTGATGGGCGGAGGAGGCGGAGGGGGGACAGGATAGGGGTGAGGATACCACAGAAGGAGTGGACACAACTGAGGAAAACGAAGTGGTCAACGGCACGGGATGGAGGCGGTCATACTTCTTCCTGGCCTCAGAATAAGAGCGCCGATCCAAAGTTTTGAATTCTTGTATCTTCTTCTCCTTCTGATATGCGGGGCAGTCTGAGGATCTAGGCGAGTGGAGGCCAGGGCAATTAATGCACCGAGGTGGTGGGGTGCATGTATGTTCCTCACGAAGAGGACGTCCGCAATCGCCACAAAGGGGCTCAGCCTCACACCGTGACGACATGTGCCCAAAGCGCTAACACCGAAAACAGCGCATAGGAGGCGGGACGTAAGGTCGCACGTCGCACCGGTAGCACATCACCTTTACCTTCTCCGGGAGAACGTCCCCCTCGAAGGCGAGGATAAAGGCCCCGGTGTCGATGCGACGGTCTTTGGGGCCGCGCTGGACTCGCCGGACGAAATGCACGCCTCGGCGCTCCAGGTTGGCCCTGAGCTCCTCATCAGATTGGAGCAGGAGGTCACGATGAAAAATAACCCCCTGCGTCCTATTTAGTGCCAGATGCGGGACAATGGACACTGGGATGTCCCCTAGGCGGTCGCACGCCTGGAGCGCTGCCGACTGTGTGGCGGAGGTGGTCTTGATAAGAACGGACCCTGAACGCATCTTGCTGAGAGCCTCAATTTCCCCGAAGATGTCCTCAATGTGCTGAACAAAGAACATGGGCTTGGAGGTGGCGAACGTCCCCCCATCGGTTCGAGAACAGACCAAATAGTGGGGGAAGTACTTCGCCCCAAGCCGGCGGGCCTGTCCCTCCTCCCAGGGAGTGGCCAAGGGGGAAAGGGCAGGAGAACCAGAACTAGAAACGGTACCTTTTCTTTTGAAAGACTCGGCCGCAGAGCGACCTGATACGTGTTGACGTTTCATCTGCGAAACGTCCGCCCCGATACCACCCACTCCGACCAGGGGCTCTCCCCACGGGCGCCACCCAGCCTCAGCAAGGGCCACCTGGCAGGATGACCGTTGCCGGGAGTCCTGATGCCCCAAGGAGACAGGCATCTACTCCTTGGCCGACGTGGGGAGGGTGCAGCTCAGGTATCGGCAGTACGATCCCTGTGTTGTCAGGGGGCTACAACCTAGAGGGTACATGACGACCCCACCACAACGGGCTGGCTACCGTGCTGGATTTCTGGTGCCATGGAAAGTCTACATCTACATCTACATTGATACTCCGCAAGCCACCCAACGGTGTGTGGCGGAGGGCACTTTACGTGCCACTGTCATTACCTCCATCATGATCGCTGGTGCAGATGGGGACGCACTATGGGCGGAACTTGTACAACCCATCAGGCATTTAGGCCCGATTTGAGGAATAGCGGGCATGGGTACAACGCCGGTACAATGCTGAGTGCCAAGGTCTAAGTGCACTTAGGACCAGTGGTACACCACGTAAGGTGTCCTTCCCCAAAAGGCTCGTACTTCTGTAGAATTTTGAAAAATGGAGGTCAAACCCCAAGGGGGACCATCACATGGAAGGTCGAAACGGTTGAAACTCCTTTTAGTCGCCTCTTATGACAGGCAGGAATACCTCGGGCCTATTCTTACCCCGGACCCGCAGGGGGGTCGATGGACATGATGCACCATGTAAAGCGCCATTCCCCAGTTGGTTCGCTCTCTGGGAAAATTTTAAAAAATGAAGGTCAAAACATAGAGGGGACCATCACATGAAGGTTGAAACATAAGACTCCTTTTAGTCGCCTCTTATGACAGGCAGGAATACCTCAGGCCTATTCTAACCCCCGGACCCGCATGGGGAAAGGGAGTTCTTGTCACTTGGTGGCCAGGATGTATGGGAGGGATTTTTTGGTGTGGAAGGGATGGCAGCTGTCAAAATACAGGTACTGTTGGTGGCTGGTGGGGTTAATGTGGACAGTGGTGGGGATGGAGCCGTTAGAGAGGTGGCATGTTGGGTTAATGAGAATTAGGTGATGCGGAGAGAACAAAATATGTTGAGGCTGCAAATCGTCAATTAACGTGAACCAGATAGGGAGGGTAGATAGGTTCCCTAGCCCATAGAAATGGTGCATAGAAGGGTTTCGTGCAGGTGCCCATTTCTGTGCTATGGAATTTTTTTATCTTTTTGTCAGGATGTAGTTGGTAAGGTGTACGAGGAATGTGGGGTGTGGATTCTGAAAGACATAGGGAGAGTTAATGTTCGATAGCAGCAAGGCCATGAATGTGACGTATGCTGTTGTATAGTAAAATGGGCATCAACAGTGACGAGTAGAGGTTCAGGAGGCAAAGGGGTGAGAATGGTGCAGCCACAATGGGGTGTCCAGGACTATCAGGTTCACAGATTTTGGGGAGAAGCCAGGTGTATGGTGTGCCGTTGGGGTGAGGAGAGAGATGGACTTAGGGGAGAGATTCTGTGACAAGCCCCAAGGATTCCAGTAAAGACTGGAAGTTATGTTGAAGTTTTAGGCTGGGATCACTATGACAGAGTTTGAAGGTGGAGGAGTCAGGAAGGTGGTGGAAACCATCTGACAGGTAGCCACTGCAATCCATCACAGCAGTGGTGGAGCCTTTGCCTACAGGGAGGATGACTAGATGATTAACGATGAGGGCCAGTGTGCTGGCCAGCCTGGATGTGGTTTTTAGGCACTTTTACACCTCACACTAAGTGACTACCGGGCTGGTCCCCACGTCCTGTCTCATTTACAAGACTCGCAGACATTTGAATATGTTCACACTATTTCATGGCTTACACTAGACGCAGACAGCTGGGGTACACTAATTCCGTCCCGGCAGGTATGAGATGGCGACAGGAAGGGCATCCGGTCACCCTCTGATACCAAAATTGCCAAATCCATAGTGCCACAGCTCACCCCACGTTGAAGTGGGACAAAGGCCCGAGACTTCTTTTAGTCATGTATTGCCATAAATTTTGTTTCTCCCTAATTCTCTTCAGTACCTCTATATTAGTTATCCCACATCACTATCTAATCCTCAACATTCTTCTGTAGCACCATATTTCAAGAGATTCTATTCTCCTGCTGTCTGAAACGTTTATCCTCCACATTTCACTCCAATACATGGCTACACTACAGACAAATATGTTCAGAAAAAGACTCCCTTACACTTCAATGTATTCTAGATGTTAACAAATCTCTCTTCTTAAGGAAGACCTTTCAAATTAGTTCCAGTTTTCTTATATCCTCCCTACTTCGGCTACCATGAATTATTTTGCTACCCATATAGCAAAACCGTTCTACTACTTCTGATGTGTATTTTTCTAAACTAATTATTTGAGGATCACTCAATTAGATTAGACTACCCTTGTTTTACTTTTATGGCTGGTCATCTTATAACATCTTTTCAAGACACTACCCACTCCTTTCAATTCATGTTCAAAGTTCTTGGCTAACTGACAGAATTACAATGATGTCAGCAAACATCAAAGTTTTTATTTCTTCTCTGTAAACTTCAGTCCCCTTTCCAAATTACTCCTTGGTTTCTCTTACTGCTTGCTCCATGTACACATTGACTACCAGTAAGGATAAGCTAGAACCTTGCCTTACTCACTTTTCAGCTACTGCTTCCTTTTTATGTCTTAATTCCAATAGCTGTAGTTAACCTTTTGCTCCCAGTATTTTATCCCTACATACCACCATAATTTTAAAGACAGTATTCCATTCATCATTGTGAAAATCTCTCTCTCAATCTCTAAATGTTATTTTAGTATCCCTGGCAGTGGACATCACAATGAAAGCATATGAGCTGGCATGGTTAACCCGGCAGGATAGCATGGAAACCTGCCATGGATGGTGCACACAACATGTAGCATGGGAAGACCAGCTAGTGGAAGTGTTTACCTGCAGGTGGCAGCAGGCCGGGCAGGCCAGTGTTTACTATGAGTTCGACCACCGCAGACCTCACCTTGCATATTGTGCTACGTGTTGTGCTGAGTGCTTGGCCTTAACCATCCTCACCAGCCACATTTTGAGTTCTACATGTGTTCACCTCTACGTGGGTTCGGAGTCACACAGTGAGTTTATTACTTTAGGAGGTTCTATTCCCTGGTCAACATCGAGCGCCTGTCAGCTTGTGAAGTATCTGTGCTGACTGTGTAGTGAAGCGGCATTGTCATGCCTGTGCAGACACAAAGCGACAACGAAGGACGTTCTCATGCATCTGACACCCCTACATTTTCTTTTCCCTTTATCTAGTGTTCACTTGGGCCATCATGTGCCCAGGATTTCTGAAATGCTGGCAGGAACAGTTACACTTTCAGAAGAAGCAGCAACAGCTGTAGCTGTAACTGCCGTAGCAGCAGCCACTGATAACCCAAAATGCGGACTTGTTTTACACCCCTGCCAGTGGGGGTATGGTGGGTTGAGGAGGAGGGGGGGGGGGAGGGGGTGGCAGGCACCCGATGTTCCATTTTCTGCACTGCCCTTGAAACCCGCAACACAGTTTGCCAGTTTCAGTGAGTTGAAAGAAAGGTGAGAGAATTGCCTGCACTAGTTCTTGCTACACTGCCAGGTAATGTGTACTGTTGATCATGTTGACAAGGGTGCCCTACATTGTCTAGCAGTGCAGGTTTCCACAAAGTTGTCCAAAATTTGAAGCCCTCCATTGAGCCCGAGACACTTCCCTTTGATAAGTCTGTCAGGTGCTTATGCAGTATTTTGGCCATCAAACACATGTGGTGGGAGCACTACTAGAGTTTAACCAACATTACAGGCACCCTTGGTAGCCGCATGTGGCCCGGATCACCGATTTTCAGGGCCTCTCATGCAAGTGTCATTTTGAGTGTCCAAAATGTGCTACCTCTTATTCAGACTCACTAATTCAGGATGTGATTGTCGGGTTAGTTCCTGCCCCAGCTGAGACTAGGGTGATGGCCATGTCCAACCCTTCTTTAACAAACACCCAAATTGCGGAATCACATGAGCTTACAATAGCAGCACATCCTTTCTTACAATTGGCAGGGGGTGCAATTGGATGTGTACAATACCCAACGCCCAGTGCCCCACACAATAACCCAAGTGGCCTCACTTCCCAACAAGTTGCCAAGCATTGCTGACCATCCTCACTGATGCTGAGTTCGGTGGGTTTGCGCTATCCGCAGTGTCACAATTTCCACCAGCTGCGCTTTTCGGGTCCTTGGTTCCATTCTCCTTCTGCTCATTGGGTGAGGCAACAGTCTTGCCCCAGTTGTCATTTGTTACTTGTTTGCCACACTGGAGGCCATGTCTGGGGTATGCAGGCAGCTAGGTCATTTATCAACTGTCTGCGACAGTCAATGTGCCGTGAATCAGTCTTTGGATGCTCTGCTGTTTTCACTCAACTCTGGGACTATCTCTAATGCCCTGTATGTGTTGTCCCAGCATATTTTGATGAGGTTGACACTGGATGAGGAGTCAGTCAAATTTTATGTAGACAAAGGAGCAATAGCTAGCCTAATTAACTTATACTGCGGACCGTCGATGGTCGAACCCGGGACTCCAGAGGGCCGAGCTGAAGCCGGGACCCACCACGCCGTATTTCATCAGGAGGCCGAGGAAGTTCAATAGCGTCAAGGGGCACTGCAGAGTGATACAGCAGTATTCAGAAGTATTCCCTTATTCCGCTAGTTTACAGAAGCGTAATGTCGGCGAGCCGCCCGCGTGCTGTTCCGCGAGTCCGGCTGTCTCAGTACTCCTGGACTGCCGACACTGCTACTGCGGTCATCAAGGCCGCCCAACAATGGAAGTCGGGCGCGCTCGCCCGGTCGCTGCCCACCGAGGTGGCATGTCTGGCGTCGCGTAGCTGCCCGCTATTTCAGAGACTGCTACTGCTAAGGCCACCCGACAATGGAAGTCGGGCGCGCTCGCCCGGTCACTGCCCACCGAGGTGTCATGTCTGGCGTAGCTGCCCGCTATTTCGGAGACTGCAACAGTCCCTGGTCCTCACAGGCACCCTCCACCCCGTTTGACCTGCTCTGTCCAACCATGGGACGAAGGTGGTTGTACTGGTCACCTGTGGCCCTCGGTCACTGCTGCTCCCAGGACAGGACCGGACTCAAACCCACGCCCTCCTGGACGTCGTGCCTAAACTTGCCGCTAGTGGTGCTTGCCAGATGGCAACACCCACCGCTGTCCCTAACACTGTTTCAGCGCTGCCACACCTCCCGTAGCGTACGCCTTGCCCAGACCCTGGTACGCCAGGTGGGAAGTGAACGTGGCCCGTCCTGGACCCGCTGCAGACCGCTGTCACTGCCCTCCTTCAGGCAAGTACCTGGCTGCCGTTCCATCCCGCTCCCGTGTTGTGTCCCCGGAGGCAGAATACAGTCTGAACAAGTACACAGAAACAAAGTACAGGTTTACACAGAATATTTACAACATCGCTGCCAGACTGGCCCCTATGAGTGTAGACCGGCACAGGTCCAATCCAACTCTCGACTGACCTGGCACACACCCCCAACGGTAAAAGTGCCTGACTATTTATACTGCTTTTCCCCTCGCTTCTGACGTAGTGTCAGAGAGAGAGACAAACTATGGCAGGGGTAAATTCCCATACATCCGTCACTTACACGTCGCCACTCCCAGCTCTGGCCTACTGCCTTCCCTCATACATCACAATAACTTAAAGCAATACTGCAGTTCCCTGCCTCACTGTTGTTTCACTCCAAACAAATCATACATGCAATACGCCGCTGCAGCTCTGTGCCATGTTTACCCTGTCTGGCCTCCTGGCTGCCGACTATTACCACACACTGCCAGTGGCCCCAGACTTCATCGCCCAACCTCGCCTTTACTGAATTTTAACAAAATTCCCCTTTCCTGTGACTAAGACTAATACTAGCACAGCACTTAGATACGTACAGGCTCTTGGGATGCCTCGAGTTGCAGTGGTCGCTCCATCATGTTTTGTCTTATACTAAACAGAACATTCCTATCTGGGTGCAATTCTCTCTGTGCATTATAAGATGCATCATGTTTACTGATATTGCTGTTTTTGCTCTTGAAATCCTCCCTTGTGCTAGGTATATTTTATTTGGCAAGTTTTATATATTTGGCAAACCAGTGTGAGCTGTATTATTGTAATTAGAGCATGTTCTCAGTATGTTGATGAAGTTGATGCGCAGTTATATTTCTGGAAGACCTGATAATCTGAAGATTACATCTAGTTACTGTCAAAACTGGTCATGAAATAAACTATTCCACATCAGGCAACCCTGGCTTCTAATGTTACAACATTATATCGCATCAACAATATGTGTACATTATATCCAAATTTTATTGTCCCTGCCCATTCCCTTCACTATCTGCAGCGACGTAAAGGCCGAGTTGCAGCATTGGCAGGCTCAGGAAGTTATTTTTCCTATTTCATCACGTCAGTGGGCCAACCCTTTGGTGGTGTTTCAGAAGTCCAACAATTTTAAACAGATGGTCAACATGCAATCTGTCCCAGATTCATACTCCATTCTGTGGCAAACAGAGTTGTTGGTGAAGTTATCAGGAGGGTGGGAGGATCGGGGGTAGCCAGTATTTTCCTAGACAGTATTTTTTCCACATCAACTTGTGCATTATTTACCTGCAGTTGCCACTGGTCACCAATTCTCTGACTTTCATGGTCCTCAACACCACCTTTGGACTTTACCAGTTTGATCACTTTCTGTTGGAATCTCATATGTGCTAGGAGTCTACCAACAGTATTTGGAGCAGTTGATTCAGGACATTTCCTGTTGCATCCATTATCTTGACGGCACCTGTATCATAGGCCCTACTCAGGAAGAGCATTTATGAAACGTTCAGCCAGTTTTTCAATGCTTCCTGGAAATGGCCTCTGTTCCAAGCTGGGGAAGTACAGTTTTCTCTCCCCTAAGGTGTGTTTTGTTTGGGTCATGTGCTTAGTAAAGATGGTCTTGTCCCCGCGGACAACTACATTAAGGCCATTGTCAACCCTCCGGCAACCAAGAAACTGAAGGAGTTACAGTCTCTTTTAGGAAAGATTTCATATTATGCTCATTTCATTCCCCATGCCATTCGTATCTGCTAGTCTCTTAACTGACTTCAGCAGAAGTATGTTAACTTTGTCTGGTCTGCGGATTGCCAATGGGTTTTCCAGACTCTCAACAGCGTGTGTTCTGCTTCCTGACTAGCTTCCTTTATGCCAGGTATGTCTTTAACCTTGGTCTGTGACAAATCCCAGTACAGAATTTGTGTAATCCTGTCCCATCGGAACCCAGACGGCACTGAACAGCTAACTGCTTACACATCGAAGATGCTTTCTGTTACACAGCGTAATTATTCGTAGGTGGAAAAGGAGGTTCTTGCTGTTATTTTCGGGGTTAAAAAGTTCCATGTTTTCCTGTCTGGGGTGAGGTTCCTCCTCATCACTGTCCACAAGCCACTGGTTTCCTTATCTGGCCCTTGTCCCAAGGTGCTGAATAGGACTTGTATGGCAAAACTTTTGAGTAAGACTGCTGCAGAGACATGTAGTTAACACACGTTTTCACATACAGGAAAAATACGAACTCTTGTTGGAGTTGGTAGTATACATGAAATAACACATTCACACATAGCACAATATTCCATCACACCATCTGGAAAATTGTTGGCTAAAGTTTTCCTGTACTCATAAGAAACTAACAGGTATAGTAGAGATCAATCGCTAACAGACGCGTAAAAAAATGTTTATGTCACTTGCTCCAAATCCGGAAAACCAACAATTTCAATTCACAAAACATATCTTTGAGAATATTTTAAAACCATACATTGCCATTACAAGTTTTGTCTGATACAGCATTCCTATGATGGACGAACTAATACTGACACTTATGCGGCAGGTTTATATATGTCGAGGGTTAACTGGCTTGCATGGTAGAAGTAATGCTGCCAAACTGCACACCTGTGTACCAGCCATGTGATGTCTATTTTTACCACCAAGTTAAAAACTTTTCTTCGAGGTTTAAAAATTGTAATCTGCTTCTGGAAACCAACAGCAATTGCACAACTGCATAGAGGCAATAATGATTCACAATGTAATTCGAGATCAGCTTTCAGCAACAATTTTTCAGGTATTGTTAATATATAGATGCTATGCACCAAAATTAACTACTGAAAAATAATTTTTTTTTTGAATGAAAAGCTAGTCTTTTTTCACTGACTCTTCAGAAGGAATGATGTAGTTATGTGATGCCTGCAGTCATTAAATGTTCTTGGTGCCAGGACTAAATTTGCTTCAAATGTTTATACGATAATTACTATCCACCTAGTTCTTCGAAGGAAACTGAGGACATTAAACAGAGTGAGGAAAGAGCCACTGTAAGATGACCGTGATTAAATTTTTAATTACTAATCCAAATTATCTGAAAAATTGATTTGTCTACTGTGTTATTTTTCCTTATTGATTTATTTACCACATTAACTGTGCTACTTGTACCAATTTCGTAACAGGGACAAGTGGGCCTGTAGTATGCATTTGGGAATCAAACAAGTTCTCTGTTCCGCATCAAGATGTCTTGGTCACTATGCCACCAGCATTTACCTCACGCACACATAAGTGGCAGTCACAAAAGTTTCTTTCCTCGATTTCAGGAATAAATGCATTTACAGCCCACGTATATGATGATGAAAAATTAGGGGTAGCTTTCTCAAAAACGTGCGTGTGTGTGTGTGTGTGTGTGTGTGTGTGTGTGTGTGTGTGTGGAGGAGGAGGGGGGGGGGGGAAGAGGGGGGGGGGGGGGTTGCAAATGAGCTTTACACACGCGACCTGCCAAATGGGTTGCCTGTGTCTGAAGCAGCACTGCTTCATGCCATTTCTCCATTTCTCAGAAAGACAAACTGATCTTCCTCAATAGAAGCTCCTATTATTCTTCCGTAAGTAATTCATGTCAGTATTTTGCAACTGTAACTTATTAAACTGACAGCTCTGTAATATTAACAAGTGTTAGCATCTGCTGCTTTTCGAATAGTAATTATCACATTCTTCAGCAGTCTGTGGGTATTTTACTTGATTCATATCTTGCATATCAGGTGGAATAGATTTGTTGTGGTTTGATCTCACCAGGATCTCAATAATTCTGATAGAATGTCGTCTACCCCAGGTGCGCTGTTTTGACTTAGATCTTTCAGTGTTTTGTCACAACCTTCTCACTGTATCATGTCTTCTATCTTAATTTACACTCATGCTCATAAATTACGGATAATTGCAGAATATGGAACCACACAATGTGGCACTACACAAAACTGGCATTAATAGCATAGCCACACATACGCAGGCCGCACAACGGGTTGGCGTACTCTGTATCAGGTGGTCGAGCGGCTGCTGGGGTATGGCTCCCATTCTTGCACCAGTGCCTGTTGGAGCTCCTGAAGTGTCCTAGGAGCTTGAAGACGTGCAGCGACACGTCGACCTAGAGCATCGCAGATGTGCTCGATGGGGTTTAGATCTCGAGAACAGGCAGGCCACTCCATTCTCCTGATATCTTCTGTTTCAAGGTACTAAAGTGCGCGTCATTTACGTTCTGCGCATCTGACGTCACAAAACACAGTCAGCCAATGAACAGAGAACGACGTTACCAGATCTCGACTGCAGAGCAGAGCACGGGCGAGTGTCTTGAGTTTTAGAAACGTTCAGTCATACATAAAGTAATAGAACAAAAGCAATGTCTTGATAGCAGACTTTCTTTTATAGAAAGTTTGGAAAAAGCATTCTTTATACCAATTGCTTCATATTGTATTAATTAATTAAACCAAACAAGCAATAAGACTCCTAATTCAGGCAATAACAAGGAAAGATGATTGTATAAATCTCACGAACCGCTTTTTTGCAATGAAGAACAGCGGTAATTGTTTATTTCCTATTTTACTTCGACAAAGTGTGAGCAATTCGTAGTCGTACCAACAGTGTTTGTCAGTATTTTGCGTGACGTGTTAGACTCCTCATTGACCTACGTTATAGGACGAGTTGTGGTAGCGTAACGGTTAAGGCATTGAATTAGTATGCGAAAGGTGAAGAGTTCAAACTTTGTGCGGTTTTCAATATTTTCTTTATTTAAAAACAGTATCGAAGTGTCTTATCTTACCTCACGAATTTTATTCGTTTGAATGCAATTTTTTTTAAATTTCTAGTGCTTTGTCTCTTCATTAACCCTTTCGCTGCTGCAGACAAGTGCTCCCCGCATTCTGCGCTGTGCGCGACTGTCATCACTGCACTGCTCGCCTGTGCAGACACATGGTGTTCCCACTGCTTTGACACACGTATCATTCGATTTCACAAAATCTATTTGGCCCAAAAATTAGATTTTTACACATCTTCTTGACTGATACCTTCCCCCCATAAATGACTTAATTTTGTTTCGATGTTCGACCCAGTTATTGTGCAGCATTAAATGTAGTAAACCATTGCATGAAATTTTGAAGAGTTTGCAGAGGTAAAAGTCCATAGCGTATACTTTCCATATGGTCGATTTTAGTTGCCACAATGTTGAGAATGAAATGTGGATAAGATACCTAAATTTCATTTAAAAATTTACTGTATAACAATATCTCATTTAATTTAAGTACCACATAGGTGTCGTATGTAGTATTGAGAAATATTCCGTCTTTCGCGACTGTAATAAAAGTTTTATTTACACCGGGCGTGTTTGGCTTTATTTTAAAGCACTTCAATCAATCAAATTTTATATGAAATTTAGGTTGGCGTTGGGTTGTTTGGGGAAGGAGACCAGACAGCGAGGTCATCGATCTCATCGGATTAGGGAAGGAAGTCGGCCGTGCCCTTTCAAAGGAACCATCCTGGCATTTGCCTGGAGCAATTTAGGGAAATCACGGAAAACCTAAATCAGGATGGCCGGACGCGGGATTGAACCGTCGCCCTCCCGAATGCGAGTCCAATGTGCTAGCCACTGCGCCACCTCACTCGGTATGAAATTTAGGTATCTTGTCCACATTCCATTCTCAACATTGTGGCAACTAAAATCGACCATATGGAAAGTATACTCTATGGACTTTTACCTCTGCAAACTCTTCAAAATTTCGTGCAATGGTTTACTATATTTAATGCTGCATAATAACTGCATTGAACATCGAAACAAAATTAAGTCATTTATGGGGGAAGGTATCAGTCAAGAAAATGTGTAAAAATCTAATTTTTGGGCCAAATAGTTCTTGTGGAATCCAATGATAAGTGTGTCGAAGCAGTCGGAACACCATGTGTCAGCACAGGTGAGCAGTGCAGTGACAAAATCGCGCACAGCGCGGAATGCGGGCAGCACGTCTCTGTAGCAGCGAAAGGGTTAATGCGGCCGTGGTGGCTTTACTTCATGAACTGCGTGCTCCCCCCTAAATGTTAAGTTTGCGAACTATACTATACTATACTATGGTGCTGCTTCTCTTGGCGCGTGCGTCGTGTGCAACTGGCAACGCAGCAATCTCCCGCGTCTGGGCGGGAATGCGCGAGCTGCCAAGATAAAAGAATTGAACTATAGTTCACGATGGCAGCTCGGTGGGACCATGCATTATCATCCATCAGGAGGAAAGTGGGACACACTGCACCCCTGAAAAGGCGGACATACTGATGCAAAATGACGTCCCGATACACCTGTCCTGTTACAGTTCCTCTGTCAAAGACATGCAGGAGTGTACGTGCACCAATCATAATCCCACCCCATACCATCAAACTACGACCTCCATACAGGTCCCTTTCAAGTAAATTAAGGGGCTGGTATCTGGTTTCTGGTTCACTCCAGATGAAAACCCGGAGAGAATCACTGTTCAGACTACACCTGGACTCGTCCGTGAACATAACCTGGAACCACTGTTCCAATGACCGTATACTGTGTCCTTGACACCAGGCCTTATGGGCTCTCCTGTGACCAGGGGTCAGTGGAATGCTGGAATGCACCTTGCAGGTCTCCGGGAAATAAACCATGTCTGTTCAATCGTCTGTAGACTGTGTGTCTGGAGACAACTGTTCCAGTGGCTGCAGTAAGGTCCCGAGCAAGGCTACTAGCAGTACTCCGTGGCCGTCTGCAGACACTGATGGTGAGATATCAGTCTCCTTGTGGCGTTTTACACTGTGGACGTCCCGTACTGTGGCACCTGGACACGTTTCCTGTCTGCTGGAATCGTTGCCATAATCTTGAGATCACACTTTCTGGCACACGGATGGCCCGTGCTATAACCTGTTGTGTTTGACCAGCCTCCAGTCGCCCTGGTATTCTACCCCTCATAACGTCATCAATGTGTGTTCTTTGAGCCATTTTCAACACACAGTCACCATTAGCACATCTGAAAACATCTGCACACTTACTCGCTGCACCGTATTCTGACATGCACCAACACACCTCTGCGTATATGGACTGCTGCCAGCGTCACCGTGCGATGACCGCAGGTCAAATGCACCACATGGTCATACCCCAAGGTGACTTAACGCACAAACTGCCCACCAGAGCGTTGTTTCACCATGTATCAGCATTATCTTTAATTTATGAGCATGAGTGTACTACCTCTTTTTTTTATTCAATATTGTGCTCCACGTTCATTTCCCTAGTATAGCTCTTCTATACATTCCTTCCAACTTCCATCTTTCCCTCCTCTGATTAATACTGGCTTGTCGTTTGAGTTCTTGACACTGTTCTCCCAAGGTTTTAATATTTTCCTAAATGCAAAATCTATTTTCCCCGTAGTCATGCATGCTTCTAAAGCTTTGCATTTATTCTCTACCCATTTCTGCTTTGCTATTTTGTGCTTTTTCTCAATATCATTTTTAGACTTCTGTATTCCCTTTCACCCATTTCATTTGCTGCATTTGTATATTTTCTAGTTTATTCAGTTAAATTCAATATCTCCTGCATTATTATTCAGGAATTTTTACTAGTTGTCTTTCTGCCTATTTGATTCTCTTCAGTCTTCAGTATTTCATCTCTCAAAACTATCCTTTCTATTTCTATTGCACTTCTTTACCATTTCAGTGACTCAATTTCTACTGCTCCCTTTGGAATTCTCAACAAACTCTGGTTCTTTAGATTTATCCATGACTCATATTCACTTTCAACCTGCAGTTATTAACAAATAAATAATGGGCCAAAACCCATACATGCCCCTGGAAATGTTTTGCAGTATAAAATCTGGTTTTGGAATCTGTCTTTCCATTACATACTCTATCTGAAACCTTCTGGTGTCCCCAGGTCTCTTCGAAGTGTGCAACTTTCTTTCAAAATACTTAAATCAAGTGTTAGCAATGATGAAATTGTGCTGTGCGCCAAATTGTAACTGCTTCCCCTTTCAAGCTGCCCTAGTCCACGTTCTCATACTATTTTCCCTTCTCGTTATTTACCTACCATCAATTTCAGGTGCCCTTAAGAATTAAATTTTTGTTTCCCTTAACTATCTGAGTAATTTCTCTTACCTCATCATACATTCTCCAATCTCTTAATCATCTGTAGAGAGAGTTGGCATATAAACTTTTAAAATTACGATGGGTGTTCTTACCTTCTATGATGCAATAACCATGTTTTTCATAATAGTTTACCCACATTCCTATTTCCTTGTTCATTATTAGACCTATTCCAGCATTTAAACTATTTAATTTTGTATTTGTAACCCAGTACTCACCCTACCAGAGGTCCTGTTCTTCCTGTCAATGCACTTCGTTAATTCTCACTTCTCGCTACATCCAACTCCAATTTCAATTCCCTTTTTAAGTACCTACCCAATTATGGCTTCTAACATTCAAACCTGTGACCTGTAGAATGCTAATTTTGTTTTTCCTGATAACGCTATCCTCCTGATTAGTCACCGCCCAGAGATCCAAAGGGTGGGCTATTTCAACATTGGAATATTTTACTCAAGGGGATGACACCACCATTAAATCATACAACAGAGCCGTATGCCCTAAGGAAAGGTTGATTTTAGCTGTTTGCAGTACCATGATAGCAAGACCATGTTGGCTAATGTAACAAGGCCAGGTCAATCTATACTGCAGATTGTTGGCCCTGCTAGTACTGGAAAAGCTACTGCCACTCTTCAGGAACCACACGTTAGTCTGGCCTCTCCGCAAATAACTTACGTTGTGCTTGCACCTATAGTATTGTTAAGGCATGCAAAACACCTCACCTTGGCAAGCTCAATTGTTCCAGGGGAGGCGAGGGAGGGGGGGGGGAGGGGGGGGGGAGGGGGAGGGAGGGGGGAAGGGAGGGGGGAGGGAGGGAGATACATCACAGATTTTGTTTTGACATTTCATTTTTCTATTCCTGCCTCATTTATTAGCAATTAGTTTGAACACTGACTATGACCAGAATTTCTTGGGGATCTGAGATAGGTCCTGTGATGTTATTTTGCTAGTGTCATTCTTTAAGACTTCACATAATGTCTGCAGTTATGAACTTCCAGAAAAAAAGCGATGTCCCCTCTAGTCCATTTTGTAACTCTAGTGCACAAGCACAACCAAAAATGGACGTATTTACGCACTTTGAGGGAGAACTAAATTCATATGTGTAGCTGTTTTGAGAAGTGCATGAAAATTAGCACATTATATACACGATGTTTTAACTATTCACAGAAAATAAAGGCTGCAAGATACCAAGTTTGCTAGAAAGCAATTACACTTTCCAGCAGGTTTTAGACAGCCACACGGGGCAAAAAGAAAGCAGGTGATATTGCTTTTTACAAAAAGAGTCATCCAGAAAGTAACACCAGTCTAATGAATGCACATTTGAAGATTTATTTAGTATGTATAATACCCTGTTCCACATACCCTGAAAACTGAGTGCATTAACAGAAACTTCTAGTGTCCAAGTCTGATGATACGTATGTGATGTCCAGGCATGTACTTCGGTACCCACAGAGTTGTATCAAGATCAACTAACACCAATGCCTTAACACATTTGTATACAATTATGACAATTGTTAATCTGGATATTAAATTGTCTGTAAAGTTATTTATTGTGCAGAGAGAAGCTGGAAGTGCTGCTCCCTACAAATCTTTCTCATGTGCGTGACTTTGCAAGGGTAGTAGGGAATATTTATGTCACAGTAAACGAGAGTGGGGAAGATGGGCGTAAGAACTACAAATATGATATGAGCAGTGCTTCTTGCCAACAGCTAGTCAAAATAACTTGCTTTTGTTAGATTCCTGGTCTGCTTATAAAAATCTTACTCCTTTAGAGCAAACTATTCCCCCTGAGAAGTGCACAACATTGCAATTCATACCACCTGGAACCACTGGACAAATTCAGCCTCTGGACGTTTATTTTTCCCATACCTATAAAACATACTATCACACTATCTGCAGCTACACTCTTACGGATGGATACCTAACAGAACGTCCTGTACGGTTCATAACTCTCAAGTAGATCAGCCTTGATCTTAATGGTGTGAACCTTTTTGATCACTGTGGCATGACATTTTTCATTTGGTTTTCATGGTTGTTAAATGTAACATAGTTACATTACCATCAAAAATGTCCTTCAAAGTGAGGTTAAAATAATTGACTGGAATCATTATGTGATAGAAGATCACACTCAGCTGATTAACTCTCTCAGTAAAGTATGTTCATTAGGTCATTGAATTGACAGCTTCACAGAGTCTGACTCGTAGAATATAAGAAGGAAGACTAACAACTAACTGAATAAATCAAATTTATTCTGCTGGTTATCCAACTGCTGGTAGACCAAGAAATTTAGCAGACATTCTTCAAATAGTTCTTTCATATTAAACAGTGTTAATTCAGAAGACCTGCAGTGTTCAGTCACTTCATGAAGCTGTCTACGACAATCCTTCAGTTACAGTAATGTGCACTCTAGATACACTCGTATATTTGAGAGAAAAGTTTAGACCAAATATTCTTTTAAAAAACAGAAATCTTCAGTAGAAGGTTAGGCACATTTTCCAAAGGAGAAATGCAAGATATAAAAGGCACTGCAAATAATCCAGAAACATTTTTATTTGATGAAATAGACCCACCCACCTGCAGCAAGTTTATTCTGTCTGTGACAATCTTCTTGACTTCATCTTCTGAACATTTTTGTATTTTAATGTAAAGGTGAGTCATCTGCCTCAAGTCATTTATCTCGATAATTTTAAGCAAAGTTTCTCTTTTCTCATACATAATGTTCTCTTCAATACGCAGAACATACCTGGAAGAACAGTGTTATGATTTAATCTCTCTGTTCTAGTCATTTAGAGCTCCAAAAACAGCACATATTAACAGTAACACCTGAAGAAAACATAAAATGACAACAACATGCACTTTCTAAAACTAGGTAAATTGAGTGATCCTTGAATTTTGAGCACTTTGTGAATCCTTGGCGGAACCCGCGACTGGTACCTAGTATTACCATCCCATTATAGACTCTGCACACAGTAAACAGTCATCAATCAACATGTAGTGAGACTCAGCATGATGAGGAACTGTCTTACTTAAAGAAAACCGCTATTGAAATTTTACATCAGTGCAGGAAAAATTACTGTCTACGAACAGCAGCAGTGGGCAATTAAACATCAACAGTTAAGACAAGAACTTGAGTCAGTAACTTGTATTTGCTAAAAGACAGCAAGGTGGAACAGATGATTAACCATTACATCAGTGGAGTACCCAGTAATACATCCTTCATGACCATATATGCATTTACACAGTTCACGAAAGTGTTACTTGAAGTTAATGAGGCGGATGACTGTGTTCTGGGCATATTCTAAGACTCTTCAAAGGCTGTTGACCATAAAATAGTATTAAACAAACTAGAAGCACTTGGCGTACAAGGAATAGCAAACAAGTAGTTCCAGTTTTACCTGGGAAACAAGATGCAAAAAAGGTAGACAGAGGTCACATATCTGTTGATGATAAATTTTTAGTACAGCAATTGCCAGACAATAAACATACACACACACACAGGTGTTCTTTAAGGTAGTGTATTGGGTCCAGTTCTGTTAACATATTCAATGACTTTCCTGACAATACAAGACGTGGAGAAAAGCTCTCTTTGCTGAACGTAGCAATATGATGATAGTCACTGATTAAACACCAGAGCTTCAGTTACAAAAACCAAATGAAACCCTCACAGATGCTTTCGACTGAGCTGTATATAATAAATTAAAATTTAACACAAGGAAGAAAAACAGCATGCACTTCAACATAATGAGGGAACACAACACTGACACAATGAGCATAGACAATAAATCTATATATTGTAACAAATACAAAATTTTTAGGTATGAATTTGATTGTTCGTTAACATAGTTATACATAACATTGGAACAAGTGCCCTTTTGGACATTTCAAATTTTTTAATAAATTTCCCTAAGATATGAAAAAGTTACTAAAATAATGGGTGTCCATAAAATGTCTTTACTACTTAAGACTTCAGTAACTTTAAAGCTATACTAGATATTAACAAATGGTTTTCAGCACTGATAAGATAACTCAATTTTTTTTTTTTTTTACCTTCCACGTAACCCAGTTTTGACACAAAATTGAACTTGAAAACCAGATAAAATGTGGACACCACAAGAGATAGATCAGTGTGGGGCCTGCTCATACAGACAACATCCGTTGCCCAAATGCAATGAAACTTTCGAACACGGTATGGAAGGCAACCACTGTCTTGACCAACTATTTGGGCTTGGCATATGTCATTTATGAAAAAATGATAGTGTTCTCCATAAAAAGGGGGCAAGTCGCCCATCTGTTTCAGACACCATTGTGGACAAGGTGCTGCAGGCATTTGCAAGGAGTCCAACAAAACCTGTGCATATGACCGCCAGACGGTTGGAAATGAGATGCTCAACAGTGTACAATGTCTTCCCTAAGAGGTTATGGCACACACTGATGTGTATGAATGAGGAAACAAAACTTTATGAGTTATCTTATCAAATGTTAAACATTTTTAATATCTAGTATAGTTTTAAAGATCTTGAAGTCTGAAATTGTAAAGATAATTTATGGACATACTGTACGTCCATTTAAAAAGGCAGCTAAAATGTTCTTCATAAATACTGCGTACTACACAAATCAGTGTGGTAGTTAATAACGAAAGGGAAGAACAACAACACTATGTCACATGACCACAATGTAATGCTTTTACATGAAAACAAAGTGCTAAGAGCTACAATGCACGACACTAATGTCTTGTCATTCTCTTGAGCTTAACATCTCACTCGTCATGGGGAACACTGACTCAGTTTTTCAGGCAGACAGATGGGAGGACACAAGGACATGCACAGGGACACTGTTGCTTGTCTGCAGACCTGAAGCCAGTTTTCCGAACAGACACGAGGGAGTCCAAGAAGCATAGCAACATGACTGTAGTCCACGAGTCTTCAGCAGCTGTCATTGGGTGCAGCGATGAAACACAAAACGCTTTCACATTATAAATTACACAGACCAACGACGGAAAAACTTTTTTGCTGATTCTTATGTTTTTTAGGGTGGGAAATCCAAATATGATACTTAAAAAACTGCATCACCCACCATTTCTTCACATTTTACAGTTACATTTATTAAATTAAGCAATTTTATAAAGAATTTAACAGCTTTTATATACTTAAAATTTAAAAAGGATGTGTAACTAATGTAGATGGCGTTGGTAGCACTGCTGAAAAACAGTTGCTGGCAAACAAAGGTCAATTCTATTTTTGTTTTAATAGATGGTGTTTTGTTTACTGTCAACATAACCTCACTTTCCCGTTTCCAGTACCTGTGCTCAGTACAAGGTCTAATCGTGGTTGTAAAATCTCTGCTGACAGTTTTTGTTATATTTGTGGTGAATTCGTGATTAAAAAACACCAAAGAAACATTACAGACTTTGTGAAAAAGGTTTATCTATCATATTTTGGATTTAAACTTGGTGATCAAGATAAATCTCGGGTGCCGCGTAAGGTATGTTATGTGTGTGTTGGAGATCTGAGAAAATGGTCCAAAAAGGAGAAAAAAGCCTTTAGATTGGCTGTTCCTATGATATGGAGGGAGCCAAGAAATCATTCTGATGATTCCTACTTTTGCAGTCTTCATATTACTGGTCATAATTTGAAAAACAAGAAGGTAATAAGCTACCCTAACCTTCCATTCGCCATCCAACCAGTAGGGCATGGTGTAGATTTGCCGGTTCCTGAACCACCAGATGATATAAATTCTATTCCAATAGAAGTATTTTCTGATGTACAATGCGATTTAGATGAACCAGATGATGATGAATTCCATTGTAATACAGAAAGTCTAGAGCCCAATTTGTTTACTCATACCGAGCTTAATGATTTAGTTAAGGATCTGGGCTTAACGAAAGAAAAAGCTGAATTGCTTGGCTCTAGATTAAAAGAAAAGAACTTACTGGCAGTTGGAACCAGCATATACATGTATAGAAAGAGAGAGCAGCAATTTTTCAAGTTTTTTCAACAAAAAGGTGATTTAGTGTAATGCTCAGACATTCCCAATCTGATGAATAAGTTTGGTATTGAATACAAAAAGGAAGACTGGAGGCTGTTTATTGATTCCTCTAAAACTAGTTTAAAGGCTGTTTTATTACACAACGGTAACATGTATGCATCTATACCTGTTGGACATTCTGTATATATGACGGAAAGCTATGAAAACTTAGAAATAGTGCTAAATAAAATAGGATATTCAGCTCATGGTTGGATGATATGTCGTGATCTAAGAGTAACACACATGCTCCTTGGTCAGCAAGGTGGCTTTACCAAATTTTCATGTTTCTTGTGTGAATGGGACAGCACGGCTAAGGATCAACACTGGTGCACAAAGAACTGGCCTGTGAGGGAGTCTTTAAAACCTGGTGAGAAGAACATTCTACGCAAAAACCTTGCACATCCAAAACATGTACTCCTAGCACCCCTACATACAAAGTTAGGCCTAATGAAACAGTTCGTAAAGGCTTTGCCTAAAGATGGACCATGTTTTAAGTAAGTATCTCTGTCAAAAGTTTCCACGCCTTTCAGAAGCTAAACTAAAAGAAGGCGTCTTTGTCGGACCTGACTTTAGAAAATTGATGTTTGATGTTAACGTTGAATCCACAATGACCTTAAATGAGAAAGAAGCATGGGTATCATTCAAGCAATTTGTTACAAAGTTCTTAGGACATGAAAAAGACCCAGAATATGTTTCTATTATAGCTACACTGTTAAAGAAGTTTAAAACTTTAGGATGTTTAATGAGCCAGAAAGTTCACTTTTTGAACAGTCACCTTTATTACTTCCCGGACACTATGAGAGATGTTAGTGAGAAGCAAGGAGAGCATTTTCACCAGGACATTAAAGTGATGGAAAAATGCTACCAAGGCCGCTGGAACACCAACATGATGGGGGACTACTGTTAGTCACTTCACCGAAAAGTTTAGCACGCGACTCATAGTAGAAAAAGCTACACAAGAAGCCTCAAAGAAAAAAGAGAAAGAAAATACAAACCAATTGCAGCTGACAAGCGAAACCTATATTAACACACATCGTTGTTTTAAGTAGCTTACTGTAAATACAAACCATACTTATGTTGCAACAAAGCTTTTCATTAATTTCCCCATTTACCGTATAGCATAGGATTTTTATACTGTATAATAAAAAGCATATTGCTAAAAAAACTATGGGTGATACAAAAGAAACTAAGGCTAGATTTGGATTCAGCTCATAAAAATGTTTAAAAGATCAGCTATCAAAGTAAAAAAAGTTATTCAATAAAAATTTTTCATTGGCTTGTGTTATATGGAGCAACTTGTGTGTAAGCCAAAGACAATTATCTAACAGGAACCAACTAAATGAGGCAATGCAGTTAAGACACTGACGTGATATTCAGGAGAATGGAATTTGCTCTGTCTGGCCATCCAAATTTTTTCAGTGGTTTTACCACTTCATTTCAGGCAAATGCCGCAATGGTTTCTTCATCAAGGCCTCGGGTGACCACCTGTCCTATCCTCATAGATGAATACTTACACATTTTCTGTGAAAGTGTATTTGAGCTACCCGCTTTCACTTTATCATCATGACAAACACTATATCATTGTGAGATGATCTTTGGATGGATTAATTAATTAATTGTGCCACTTTTTGCATCAAAAATCTACTGCAACAGACACTCACTCACGTACATTTCAAGTAGGTTTCTCAATAAAAATAGCTTACCTGGCACAAAGTGTGCCAAACGAATAGATGACAGCCAAAGAAGCATCTGCTGGTCTGGCAAGTCTTAAATAAAACTCCATTTCCTGCAACTGCATGCCTGTTTTGTGTGTATTGTACCATACATGTTGCAATAGAGTGTTTTGCAACCCCCCCCCCCCCTCCCCCCCAGTGCCAATTCTCTTCAGTGGTAATGTGGCCACTGCATCACAGTCTCTCTCTCTCTCTCTCTCTCTCTCTCTCTCTCTCTCTCTCTCTCTCTCTCTCTCACTCACTCACCATATAACATGCAGTTTGGCAGGCTATACCTGGATGAAGGAAGATAGTTGGTATGAAGTAAGTCCTGATAATTTACAGATCTCAAAGCTGAGGAAAGAATCTAGTTTCGTGACCCACCTATAGCAATAATTCCTAAATCCTATCATTAACATCATGACGTCTATGTAAATTATCACTTGAAAGTCCAGGTTGAAATGTCAACAATTTTGAACAGGATGGACTGCTACTCACTGTAAAGATGACACACTGAGGGTGGGTTTTTTTTTTTTTTTTTTTTAGGGTGCAAAAACAACTGGGGTCATATGCACTTAAGTCGAAATTATAGAGGAGTCAAAAAAGACTATATGTCTGTCCCAATTGACAGAACAGACAGCAAAAAACAGGGACATGGAGAAAGGGATAAGAAAGACACCATACAGAAAGGGAGGTCCAAGACTAAAAATTAAATGGCTTTCACCATATTGCTTTGGCAGATGAAAAGTAAAATGTGGTTGACAGCCCGCACACCATTTGCTAAAACGGTCAATAACTCAAATGGCACACCCAAGTGGGATTGTAAATGGTTAAAAAAATGGGCATTCCATCAGGAAGTGGTGGACAGTTAAAACTTGGGTGTAATGTGTACAGAGAGGTGTGGTAGTGTCACTTAGCACATGACGATGGCTAAAAAGGCAGTGCCCAACCCGCAACCTAGTTAAAATTACCTCCTCCTGGCAAGAGGGCCGAGAGCAGATCGTCCAAGCTGCAGGGAGAGGCTTAATAAGCTGGAGCTTATTCCCGTCAAGGGAGGACCAGTGGTGATGCCAAAGGGACTCCACCTCCTGACAGATGGCAACACAGAGATCATCGGAGAGAATATAAGAGCGAGTGGGCTGAGGTATGAGAACTGCAACCCTGGCAGCAGCGTCAGCAGCATTGTTTCCTGATAGACCAACATAGCCAAGAGCCCACATAAACAACACAGTGGCTCCACAAAGAGTGAGCAAGTGACAGTTTTCCTGGACCCGTTGCACTAAGGGATGGGCAGTGTACAGTGCACATAGACTTTGAAGAGTGCTAAGAGAGTCTGAACAGAGGACACAATTGAAAAAGCCTGTGTCGTCGGACGTACTCCGTGGCCTGATACAGGGCGAAGAACTCAGCTGTAAATACTGATAAGTGTGCCTGAAGTCGATATCGAAAGACATGGGCACCAATGATGAAGGCACACCCAACACCATGGGCAGCCCGAGAGCCATCAGTATACACAAAGATACTATTGGGTAGTTCCATGCAAAGGTTGTCAAACTGAAGACAATAGACTGAGGCTGGAGTAGCAAATGTAGGCCAAGGTTAACATGGGCCGCTTCACAAAGCCGGGGTGGTGAAGGGTTCACTCCCACCGGGAAACTGGCCTTGAAAACATCCGGGTGTTCTCTAGCCGAAATATCAGCAGTCGCTGAAAGTGTTACCTGGCTGAATTCTCGGAAGTTATTTGAAACATTGAGGACATGTAGGACACTGAGGGACCACATACAGTGGGGAGGACCAAGAGAGTTTCCTATTGAGCATGAACCCCAGGAATTTCATAGTTTCAACGTACGGAAGGACAACAGGCCCAAGATGTAAAGATGGTGGGAGAAACCTTTTGTGCCACCAGAAATTCATACAGACAGTTTTGTCAGTGGAAAAACGAAAGCCCCTGTCGATTCTCCAGGAGTGAAGAAGATCAATACATCGCTGAAGACGCCACTCAATGAGACAGGTCTGTGTAGAACTGAAATAGATGACCAAATCATCAACAAAAAGGGAGCCGTAGATGCCCAGCAGGAGACAGGCTATTATAACATTAATGGCAATAGCAAAGAGGATGACGCTCAGGATGGAACCCTGAAGCACACCATTTCCCTGGATAAAGGTGTCTGAAAAGGCAGAACCCACACGCACCTTGAAAACTCGGTCTTTGAAAAAATTCCTGAAGGAAACAGGGCAGGCAGCCACAGAGGCCCCACATGTAAAGAGTATGCAGGATAGCAGATCTCCAACAGGTGTCTTACACCTTCTCCAAATCTAAAAACACGGTCACAGTCTGGGATTTCCGCAGCAAACCATTCATGACATGGGTGGACAAAGTAAGGAGATGGTCAACTGCAGAAAGCGACACTCAAAATCCACACTGTATAGTCATTAGTAAATCGCGAGACTCAAGCCACCACACCAGCCAGGCCTGACTCCTATGTGTCATAACCTTGCAAATGCACCTGGTGAGAGAGATGGGGCAGTAGCTAGAAGAGATGTTTCTGTTCTTACTGGGCTTAGGTATAGGTATGACGGTGGCTTGACGCCGACATCCGGGAAATGTGCCCTTTGCCCACATGCGGCTGTACGTGTTAAGCAGAAAGTGCTGGCCCACAAGAGACAGATACTGCAACATCTGAATGTGCTCAGTGTCTGGCCTTGGAGCAGAGGATCGGGATGAACTGAGAGCATGATCTAGCTCCCTCATAGTAAAGGTGGCATTGTAGCACTCACGATTCTGAGAAGAGAAGGGTAGAGTCCAAGCCGCCTCTGCTCGTCTCCAATGAAGAATGGCAGGGTGATAGTGGGAAGAGCTCGAAATTTCTGCAAAACGGCGGCCCATGGTGTAGGAGATAGCAATAGGGTACACAATAACCTGGTGTGCTACTGTCGGGCCAGAAATTGGGGAACCAATCTTGGTCCCAGAGAGCCGTCGGAGGTTGGCCCACACGAGAGAAGCGGGAGTGGAACGGTTAAAGCAACTAGTGATTGAAATCCAGCTAGCTTTTTTACTATCCTCAAGAACGCAACAACACTTTGCATGCATCTGTTTATAATGAATGCAGTTTGCCATCATAGGACGCCAGCTAAAAACGCAGAGAGCATGCCTCCGTGCACAAATTTCACCACGGCATGCCTCAGTCCACCAAGGGACTGGGACACGGCGTGGTAAAGAGGAAGTGTGAGTAATGGAATGTTCTGCAACATTAAGGATAACATTTGTGAGATATCCCACCTGGTCATCGCAACTGGGGAAATCTTGTCTTCGAAGGTCGCCAGGGAGGAGTAAAGCTGTCAGTCAGCCTTAGTAAGTAAGCTGCCACTTAGGTTTGCACCCAGGTGCGGTAGGAGTCAGCAAACGGATAGCACATGGGAAATGGTCGCTCGAATAAGTGTCAGAAAGAACAGACCACTCACAACGATTGACAAGCTGGGCAGTTCAGAAGGATACGTCCAAATGGGAATAGGTGTGCAAGGAGTCGGAAGGTGGGTGCTCCGGTGTTAAGGCAGAAGAAGTTGAGTTAGTAAAGAAGATCAGCCAAGAGGGCACCCCTCTGACAGGTCTTGGGAGAACCTCAAAGGGGATGATGCGCATTAAAGTCACCAAGTAGCGAAAATGGGGGAGGTGGCTGTCCAATAAGCTGAAGGAAGTCTGCCCTGGTGACATTGAATGACGGAGGGATATAAATGGTACAGAGAGAAAAAGTCAGATGGGGAAGGATAAGGTGAACTGCAACAGCTTGAAGATGGGTTGACTATGAGCAGCATGACACCCCTACGAGATGGAATGCCGACCTCAGGGGGAAGGTCAAAACAAACTGGGAAGAAATGTGAAACCTCAAAGCGAATGTGAGGATGCAATTTCATTTCCTGAAGACACAGTACAAGGTGACACCGCGATACTAAAAGCAACTGTAAATCTGCAATGTGGGAATGAAGGTCGCAAATGTTCCATTGGAGGAGAGTCATGATGAGAAAGAGATGAAGGGGGGTTCACATCGATGGCTGCCAAGTGACAGCCTGTGAAGAGTCGCTGCTACAGGGCACAGAAGGAGGAGGATCCTGCTCCATGGGGTCCACAGAAGCATCAGCTTGCATGTGCTGGTGATCTGTAGAGTTCAACACTGAAAAATGGTTGGTGGTGCGCACTGGCGACACGAAGGTCGACCGGACTAAGGTATCACGTGTTAACACCGTCGAAGAGGGTCTTTGAGTCGGCAAAAGAGAAGACCATTTGCCTTTACTGGACTTATTCGAGCCATTCCGGTTAGCAGAGGAAGACTCGGGTGTTGTTTGGCAGGAGGGACGTAGGAAGTCTTCACGGGAGTACTACTCCTGTCTTCTCCAGCCTATTGGTGGTGTAGCCGGTGGTTCCACCTCTTGAGGCGAGGCTTGTTGCATAGCTGGATGAGGGGGTGGATAGTGATGCTACCTTGACCTCAGAGCTGAATTTGAAGTTGCATGTCTACGTGCCCACGTCCTTCATGGAGCAAGGGGTAACAGACCAGAACTATAGGTTCCAGATGGGAGAATGCAGTGTTTGTGACTAGCCAATAACTTCTGAGTGACTGGGTAAGGCACTTTTTCCTTTACTTGGATCTCTTGGACAGCCTGCCTATCAAGATACACGGGACAATCCCGAGAGGAGGCAGCATGGCCAACATTGCAGTTGATACAGAGGGGTGAAGGAGGCAGACAATCGCCCTCGTGCGCATCCCTACCCCAAGTTACACATTTGGCTGGGTGTTGACAAGGCATTCTAGTGTGATGATGACTGCACAGTCATCAGCACCTGCACATGGTCCCAACAGTTACACAGTAAAATTTTGTTTCACAGTCAAATCTACCCACTTCACAAACGATGATGGTGATGGTGGTGATGATGATGATGACAACAACACAAACACCCAGACCCTGGGCAGAGAAAAATCACCAACTTGGCCAGGAATCGAACCTGGGACCCCGTGATCCAGAGGCAGCAACGCTAGCCACTAGACCACGAGCTGTGGACACATTCTAGTGTGGTTGAAACAATAGCACTGGTAGCAGCGCATTGGGCTCGGAATGTATGGTCGGACTGTGATAATTACATAGCCTGCTTTGATCTTGGACGGAAGCACCACTCTATCAAAGGTGAGTAAAAGAGTGCTGGTGGACACTAAGGAGGAATCTACCTTTTTCCACCACCCGATGGATGCCAACGACACTCTGATCAGAGAGGTAAGATTGGATTTCAGCCTCGGTTAGACTGTCGAGAAGCCTAGTGTAAATAACAACACAGGAAGAATTCAGAGTTTTTTGGGCCTCGACACAAACAGAGTAGCTGCGGATGAATGAGGCGGCAAGCAGTTGATGTGCTTGAGAATCAGAAGTAGTCTCCAAAAGAAAAGTAGCATTCTGTAAACGAGAGGAGGATTTCACAGGGCTAGCATTTCATCAACTCCTTTCTGAATAATAAACGGATTTACTGTGGCGAAGGATGGACTGTGTCTTCAGTACATGAGACCAAGAGGAACTGTGGTGCAGCGCGAAGGGTCTTTGAATCGTTAGCCTCATTATGTTTACGTTCCATAGACGTTAATTGGGAAGATGATTGGCTCATCGCGAGAAAATCCCCCACAACTACAAGCATCTCTGATGGCACTCCCCTTCCATCTGGGGGCGCCCATTCACAAGGGGGCACACCCGCCTTAAGTGATTGTTCACACCTCATGTCACACCTCCCAAACACCTGACAGAGGGACCAGTCGGCAATTTGGGAAGGTTGCAGCTCAAGCAATCACCCCTCCCTGGGCCTGGCCGGTATCAGGGGGTACATGTGAACCCTACCTGTTGACCCGGAGCTGGGAATTACATGTTACCCAGTCACCTGTTGCGCATCAGACGCGTAGGCCGGCCTTCAGGAGTACACAGGGAGGAAGAAGAAAAAGAGGCACCTCAAATGCCGAAGCAGAGGAACAAGAGGAGAAGGGAAACAAAGAAAGGAAAAGGGAGCAAAAAACAGTGGTGAGACTGTTCTTACATCATCAGACTATGCAGAACATTCCCAATAACACCCCAGATATGTTCCCTAAGGGATGGGACAAAGAATAGCAAGAGGACAGACATGCAGCATGGAAGGGAAAAGAAGCTGCAAAGGCTGAGGCTCTGTGGTAGCCAAGCATGAACCTGCAAAGAGTGGCGAGGCCCCTGAGGGGACACGCTGAGTTGCAGACAGGCACAATGAAAAGATTGTTACATATTACGCTTTCACATAAAGACTTCTTCAGAAAAGAAGGGAACACACACACACACACACACACACACACACACACACACACACACACACACACACACACACACTTTCACATATGCAGGCACACCTCACGCACACATGATCAATATCTCCAGTCACTCTAGCCAGCTGCAGTGGCCAGAGAGAGCAGTCATGAGTGCATGAGGTGTGCCTGCTTGTGTGAAAGAGTGGTGTGTGTGTGTGTGTGTGTGTGTGTGTGTGTGTGTGTGTGTGTTTTCATTTCTTTTCTAACGAGTTTAGTGTATAACAGTCTTTTTGTTGTGCCTGTCTGCAACTCAATGTATCATCTTTATGGTGAGTTGCAGTCCACCCTTTTCATAAATGTAATTAATCGGTAACTTACCTGAGTGTACTTCCTTGGTCTGAGTGTAAACACTGTCTCAACAAATTCAAAAATACTTCAATAAACTTAGTAAAATCAACAAAGAGACAATGTTCAGTTTTGATATTTTCATAGTCAGCTGCAGTCATTATGCCCTTGTACACAAAGAAAGGATTGCTTATTCCCACGATTTTCACAGCAATTACCTAAAATGAAAATACATAAAACATTTAATTAATTAAAGGTTTTCAGCACAAACGCTTAAATTATTTTGTTAAGTTCATCATCTGCATTCAGTTTGATATTAAAAAAAAAAAAATGTTATTTTTGTGGTTACCTGTAATGCAACAGGTTCAAAAGTATGACATTCAGTTGGTTTCAGTTTTATCTGAGCACAAGGAAACAGAAGATTGCTTTATGCTGACACATACCAGAAAGTGAGCTATTAATTAACTGCGTCAATGCAACACAGGGTGATTCTAAGGGGACCAAACTAGAGCTGCTTCTGTTGTTGAACATTAATGACTTGTCTTAACTGTTGCTGATTGTTTTGTAGGGATAATACAAGCATAATAACTATATAATAAAGAAAATACTGTCTTTTTGACAGAAGCAACTATTACTTTGTAGATAACAGGCCAACCCTTAACTGCAATAAAACACCATACATCTAGTTTCATTCACAATTCTGATAACACTGAAAGTCAGCTTTCTTACGAGATAAATGAGCCAGAAAACAATGAATTTCTAGGACTCATGATATATGGGAAGTCCTCATATGAAGAAAATACTTAGAGCCTCTTGCAGAAGCTGAATGTAGTTATCTTTATTATTACAATATTGTCTAGGTAGCATTAGATACACACACTTTTTTTATTTCACACTTTTTTATTTCACACTCTTTCATTCAATGAAGTTCTATGGGATATTATCGTGGTGCAATTATTTCAGGCTGAACAAAATTTTACCAAAGGTGAGCGGTTCATTACTGGTGCTAGGAACTTTTGTTCAGTGTTTCCATAGCAGTTCAAAAACCACATTCCATGCATTGCTCATTTGGTATCTTGCTTCCTGATTAATTAGGTTTACCGTCATCTTGATTTCAATTGCTTCATTGATAACAATTCCAGACTCTGGCCCAAAACTGGATAACTAACAATGATACCTTCCATGTAAAGCACGTAACAATAAATATGGCAAGAAAAGCAATAATGAGAATCTCTTCTGATGTGATAGACAATGACAGTATCAGTATAACCATGATTAAGAATGTTGTCGATATCTTTGTACCTGTCTTAACTGACATATTTAATTTTTCCCTCGTGAACGGAATATACCATACTGTATGGAAAAGAAGCATAATTCAACCCATCCCTAAGATCGAAAACCCGCAATTGCCTAGTGATTACTGACCAATTAGCATACTGCCTTCTGTTTCCAAGCACTTGAATATATTGTTCATGATCAAATCACTGAACAGCTGCATGAATTCAGTCTATATGACAAATTTCAATCCCGTTTCCGTAAACACCACAGCACAAACACTGCTCTAATTAAAGTAACTGATGACCTGAAATATGCCATTGATGGCCGAAAGGCAACAATATTGACACTACTAGACTTCAGCAAAGCTTTTGACACTGTTAACTTTGACATATTGCTCAGAAAAATGCAACAGCTTAATATCTCAGATAGTGCAATGAGATGGTTTGAAAGCTACTTAAAAAGACAGACAGCAATGTGTTGTATGCGTAAATGAAAAATCTTCCTGAAAACACGTCTCCTCGGGAGTGCCACAAGGATCAGTCTTAGGACCACCTCTGTTTTCTTTACATGTCAATGACATTTTGCCGGTTCTGTCCTCCTGTAAATATCATTTCTATACTGATGACCTCCAGCTCTACCAAAGCATCAGACCTGAAGATATAAACACTGCAATCGCTCAAATGAATGATAATCTGTCTTCAGTAGTGACATGGGCGAAAAACCTGGGGCTTAAACTAAATGCAAAAAAGACACAAATAATCTTAATAGCCCATCAGAAATTAATTAGTTCAGATTTCTGCGAACGGCTGCCCCCTATTCTGCTCGAGGGTATTCCAATAACATACCAGAAAACAGTTCAGAACTTGGGTGTAACTTTGGATGAACATCTCAACTGGGTGGGGAATACAGTCGCAGTGTGCTGGAAGACATCCGCTTTTCTCTATGCTCTCAAAAAGTTTCGGAACGTATTTCCACAGGACGTGAAACATCAACTCGTGCAAGCACTCATTCTACCGAACCTCCACTATTGTGATGTAATTCAACAAGGCATGAGTAGTACAAACAAAAGACGGCTAGAACTAACCATGAATGCCTGTGTGCATTACACCTGCAACATTCGCCAATATGATCATGTTAGTGCTTCATACTCCCAGCTAGGGTGGCTGCGGCTGGACAAATTGTGCGACTACCACACTATGTCTACTTCACCGACTCCATCATGCAAGCACCCCAGTACCTTGCTTCAGAAATTAAACACCTTTCATGCCATCATAATAGAAACACGAGGTCACTCTTATTTGGTATCCTAACTGTGCCCACTCACAAAACAAAAACTTTTGCAAACTCTTCCTGAGTTGCCGCCGTCCACCTCTAGAACAAACTGCCCCTTACCCTGCTGCTTTTAAGAAGAAGTTGATGCATTTCCTACTATCATCCTCATAATGTTTTCCACAAAATTAATGTACAAGGCCAATCCTCCCCTCTGTCAAATAGCAAAGCTAATGTCTCCTATCTTGCTCCTCTCTCTTCTTCCTCCTCATCTATCTCTATTATCCATGCAATCTTCTTTTCCTGTATATTTCCTTAATTATGTTTCATCATGTCTCTATTCTTCTCCTCCCTTCACCATCAGTCTCCCTCATACTCCCTGCTACTAGCACTCCTATCTAAAATCTCTCTCTTTCATAATGTCTAATTATAACAGCACTTATCATCTATGAAAATGAAACTGTACATGTATGTATTTTTCCAGGTGTGCCTTTGTAATTGTTTATTTCACTTTTTGTACTAGATGTAGTTTAACATGCCTTCTAAAACATATGAAAGTAAAATAAGTAGAATGCCTGGTTAGATGTAAGAGAGGGCCTGATGGCCCTCATCTTGCCAGGTTAAATAAATCAATAAAAATAAATAAATAAAATAAACAAATTCAATGGTAGTGGGCAATTGCTATTTACCTTCCCACAGGCCCCCTTCACTGCCATGAAGTGCCATGGTAGACCAAAGACATGGCGCAGCAACTATTCAGGATCGATGAAGGGCTCTACAACATCTCAAGTGACACCCTTCACTAACCACCCTCCTCACTTTTAAGTGGTTTTGTGCTAATGAACATTACCTAATCAAATGCAAAGAAGGACAGTTGGAACACTATGCCCCCTTCTTGGGAATGTATACTTCTTCATCCCAGGTATGGGCCAATATTCTTCCTGGCCTCCAAAGATCGTTAACCATTCCAAGTCTGCTTCTCCATGATGGTGTTTCTATGGATGTGGTAGTCGCTGCCAAACACCTTGCAACCTACTTTGACACTTTGGCATCCCCTTCTTATCTGGATACCTTTTGAATGAATAAACTACAAGTTGAAAACATCTTCTTCCCGATCATGCTAAATTATATGATGAACTTTCCACTGATGGGGAACTGGACTTGATTCATGCAAGTGATTGTGTCAGAGATATCTCCCAAAACCCCATCCATGGAACCTGACAGAGCAGGCAAAGGTGACAACAAAGGTATGTAACTGCCAGCTGGCTCTTCGAAGTGCCAAATGCGGTAACTAGCAAATCGGATGGTGACAAAGAAGTTGCAGGAACATGAGAAAATTGTCAATGTCACAGAGATAATTGTCTAGCAACCATTGTAGCAAAACGAAAAGATTAGCAGAAGAAATAATAAGGCCGATAGCTAAAAAGTTGAAATGGACGTCACTTAAGTGATTAGGACTACAATCACTGAGGACTATGGCAGCAGAAAACTGATGTCAGTGTCTTTCCTATAACAGCATGACATCGGCTGCAGTGTCTTTAATGGACTCGTGACCATATTGGTTGGACCCTAGACTGGAAAACTGTGGCCTGGTCAGATGAGTCCCAATGTCAGGTGATGAAAGCTGACTGCAGGGTTCAAGTGTGGCGCAGACCCCAAAAGCCGTGGACCCAAGTTGTCAACAAGGCACTGTTAACTGGTGGTGGCTCCATAACTGTGTGGGCTGTGTTTACATGGAATGGACTGGGTGCTCATTGACTGTAAATGGTTATGTTCAGCCATATGGATGACAGTGTGCCATGTCACCGGGCCACAGCTGTTTGTGATTGGTTTGAAGAACATTCTGGACAGTTTGAGTGAATTGTTTGGCCACCTAGATTACCCAACATGAACCTCATCGAAAATTTATGGGACAGAATCTAAAGGTCAGCTCTAGCACAAAACCCTGCACCGGGAACACTTTCACAATTATGGATGGCAGTAGAGGCAGCATGGCACGGTATTGCATGCACTTCTAATGACTTGTTGAGTCCATGCCACATTGAGTTCCTCCACTGCACCAGGCAAAAGGAGGTCCACCTCCATTTGGTGCACTGGGACTCTGGGAACTGGCCATCATGCCAGGTAGCCTTTATTCTGGCTGGATGGAAATCATGGAGACAGCTCCCATTAAGAGTAGGTGGCATCATGGCACATATTTGGCCCAATTCTTTTTTCCCTTCTACCTTTCCATTGGATGATGATCTTGGGGCTGATTGTGCTTGGATATGGTTTGAGATTTTGGACACTCTTTATCTTCCCTTCTGGCATCCTACAATTTTACATTCTTGGCTAAATGGACCATATTGTTGAGTTTGATCTGATATCTCTTTTTTCCAAAAGTTACAAAAATACAGATCCTGCAGGGAAGGTCTCCCAACACAGCATATACTCCGCACTCTGTGCTTTTCTCCCTTTCCCTCCTTTCTTTCTTGCAAAGGTGCTAAGCCCAAAACTCAGCATGGTAGCCATTCTGTTGGGGCGAGGGGTTGTCAAGTACCTGTGTGGTGGTAGCCCCATAACAAGACAGGGATTGCACTATTAGTGCCTGAGCTGGGAAGTCTCCACACAAGCTAAAGACTATGTGCCCATCATGGCTGGGACTTGGGGACACTGGACACTGGGCAGCAGTATACAGCCAGGTAACTGTTGCTGTGATGCCTATGGGGAGAACCCTTGTTTAGAGTGGGCGGCACCATGGTGGAAGACTTGCACATGAAACGAATTAAACTTTCTTCCGCTGGTGGCCACATAGCCTCAGCAGCCCACATAGCCTCGGCAGTCATTACAACGTGGAGAGAGATGACCCCAAAATGTTTCCTTCCCTGACTTCACCATGGGAGGAACATAGGGGACAGAAACAAAAATGGTTCAAATGGCTCTGAGCACTATAGGACTTAACTTCTAAGGTCATCAGTCACCTAGAACTTAGAACTACTTAAACCTAACTAACCTAAGGACATCACGCACATCCATGCCCGAGGCAGGATTCGAACCTGCGACTGTAGTGGTTGTGCGGTTTCAGACTGTAGCGCCTTTAACCGCTTGGCCACCCCGGCCGGCAGGGACAGAAACCAGGGGAGAAAAACTGCCTCCCAATACATATTTCATTCTAGATCCAATGAGGATTCCTTTTTGATTACAAAGCCACTGTCCTCTGTTGAACACCTTGAGGTCAGGTATGGACAAGTGGTAGTGATATGAAAAATTAAAAGCAGTTCCACTCTGATTAAAACGGCATACCCTGCTTAGTGATGGGTGTTGCTTGCCTGTGACAAGCTGGGTGACATTCCTGTAACCATAACTCGCCATAACAACCTCAGTATGATACAGGTTGTGATCTTCCATCACTATCTACTTTTACAGACGTGACAAGTTGAGTACCAATTTGGAGTGACATTTTGTCAGTACCTACCCCTATGCAGAAAAGTAACACCCTCCCCCAGCATCTCTTACCAGGGAGGGGTCCCTCAGGATGCTCCCTTCCTAGGAATTTGCTGATCTGCAATCAGATGCCAGCTAGTGGCAGAAGCAGCCAGAGGTTGCAGGCTGTAGGACTGCATGTTACTCCACTGTCCCCGAATTTGGAACAGACAGGCCCTTGCAGACATTTAAATCATCTGAGGTTGTGGTCAAAAAGTAGTCCTGCAAGAAAAAGGAACTTCTGGTGGACCCTGTGCCATCAACTCTGACTGTTACGCCTCTGTCTTGAGGCAACATCTCTGTGGCCTTAGATCACCTGCCCCCCCCCCCCCCCCCCTGTCACGTTGGTTAAGAACCAATGTGTGTTGATGCCTAGTCTTGCAATCAGTGGCAGCAGGTGGCCCTGAGGCATGAATTGCCTCCTCGGTACATTCATGCCCCACAGGTTACTGATAGCACAATCATCCAGTGGAACTGTACCGGTTTCCTTCACCACCTGTCTGAGCTATGACGTCTTTCATGTGTTTCCCCTGCTTTTTGCATCGCTCTCCAGGAAACATGGTTCCCAGTATACTCTGGAGCTATTGGGGCTATTTTGAAGAATCGCGCTGACAATGAAAGTGTTATGGATAGTGTTTCCACGTGTGTTGTGAACTCTGACTATAGTGAACACTTGCCACTAACTATAACTTAAAGAGGCTGTGGCTGTTCTTTTGATGGCGTCTTTAGATTTTAGCGTCTGTAATATGTATCTCTCTCCTGATGATGAAATGTCCCAAATCACATTATGTGCATTGTTTTCTCAGCTGTCCCCACCATTCCTAATACTGGGTGACCTCAATGCCCAAAACCCTTTGTGGAGTGAAAGTATGACCACTGGCTGCAGTAAAGCTGTCAAAAATTTGATCACAGAGCTTGATTTGTGCCTCTTGAATACTGGTGTTAACATATATTACAGTGTGGCATATGGGACTAATTTGGCCATTGATCTTTCCTTTCACAGCCCAGTCTTCTTCCCTCATTCCATTGGAGAGTCCATAACGACCTGTCTGACAGTGATGATTTTCCAATTGTCTTGACCCTCCCTCAATGTCTCTCACCTGAACGTCCACTCAGATGGGCTCTCAGCAAAGTTGATTTGGGTGTCTTTGTCTTTATGCCATCACCCTTCACACCTCACCACATGGAGGTATTAATATGTCCAGAGTACAACTGCTGCCATTTTAGCAAGATCTGATGTAGTGATTCGGTATTCCCTAGAGGTGTACCTGGTATCTCTCTGAATGGTGTTGTCTACACTGATCCATGCATTGTTGCTGAACAGTTTGCTTTGCATTATGCTCAAGTTTCTGCATCTGAGAATTACCAGCCTGTATTTTGTATCCTCAAGAAGCAGGTGAAGCAAATTCACTTATCTCTCACTACAGCTGAAACCATACAATGCTCCATTCAGTCAGTGGAAATGCTTCAGTGCCCTATCTGTTTGCTCCAACATGGCTCCAGGACCGGACCAAATACACAGCCAAATGCTCAGTGACTTATCGGTGGGTTGCCAGTGTCATTTCCTTGCGATTTTCAACCATATCTGGTCCAAGGGTGAGTTTCCATCTCAATGGTGAGAAAGCATTTTTGTCTTGGTACCGAATCTGCGTAAACAGCTCCTTGAGATGGACAGCTCTCACCCAATGAGTCTCACTAATGTTCTTTGCAAGTTCCTCGAACATATGGTGAGCCGACAGCTGTGTTGGTATCTTTCGTCTCGGGATCTTCTAGCTCCTTCCCAGTGCGGTTTTCTTCTGCTGCTGACAATATGATCTGCCTAGAGTCTGCTATTCGAGCAAGTAAGGATACATTCAGCATGGAACTCTGAGGTACCCCAATGTCCTGAATAAAAAGGTCCTATTATAGCCAAACCCCTTCATATATTATAAACCTCATCTTCTAAAGATTCCCTTATAAAATGGGGCAGATGCCCTTCGAAGTGCCATATGTATAACATGTGGAGGGTTTACATCTTCCAGCATATGGCTTTTACAAAACAAAAATACGGCTACCGTCTGGCACTTCTGAAGCAAATTGTCGATTATGTGCATTGACAGGGCGACAATATGGCTGACTGCAAATCACTGCCTACGAAAGCCACATTGGACACTTGTAGTTAACAATTTCTGTGACTCAAGCCACTATACTAATCACCCACTGATTATTCATTCCCTTATCTTGCAGACACTACTGGTGACGGAAATGAGACAATAGCTGGAAGGAAAGTGTGTGTCTTCATCAAGCTTAATAACAGGCATTACGGTGGTTTTCCACTATCATGTAGGGAATGTGTTGTCCTTTCTGATATAATTGTAGCTATGGAGCTTGCCATCAGGAGGTAAGGGCTGAAACATCTGATGTGAATTATGTCTGGTCTCAGGGCAGAAAAACAAGACAATGGAAGGACATGCTCTAGCTCCCCCACACTAAAAACAGTTCATGACGATGCTGGATTTTGTACAGATACTATCAGACAGTACGTCTTAGCACTCTCCAAATAGTAGTGCGTGGAATGCCGGTGTGACAAGTAACTTCATGAGTGCTGACTTCACCATGTGGATATGAACCTCCTAAAGACTCCATTTCTTGCTGAACTGTCTAAGCAGCTGTAGCGCATGTGTCTGGTCACCCACTACAGAGTCGATTGTCTAAACAATCCATCACTTCGAACTTTGTGAACATTTTCTTCACTGTGACACTTGTCACTGTGTCTTCATCCATCCAAATACCCTTCATATGGTGATAGGATCATAAAGCTACAGTAGCAGCTCGTCCATTCTGATAGTAAAGCTTCACTAACAGTGCCTTTTCTGATAAAGTAAACATGTCGTGATTGGTGGCGCATTTGATTAATTCTTCACTACAGCTTATTTAATACACAATTCTCACATGGCATCACTGACGCGTTACCTGTTGCAGCTGTTGCTGCTGGTGAGGTATTGAGAAATAAGACTTTCATTTATTTATTTATTTATTTATTTATTTTAAAGAAATCATGCTTCTGTTTAATATTTTTAAAACTATGACTCCGAACATTCCAGAGGCACTCCTCTGCCTCAGTGACAATTTCATAAATTTTGCTTCCTGTCCATTTCGTAAAGGAGCATATGTAAAGGCAACACTACACTATGGAAGGAGCAGACACAAACACTAGCACTGTGTAGTGGCATTTAGCAGTAACAGACACGAACAATGTCCTTTTAAACTATACCGAAACAGCCTTGGAACACTGGTTTTGTGTGTTGCCAAGGCGTTGATAACACGTTCTAGCTGCAAACAATGTGCAGAACAGGTTTCAAACTCAGTGTAAAAGCAACTTTAGTAAGCTATGGTGACAAAATCATTCATAGAGGTGTTTACTGTGTACTCAGGAAGGAAATCATTACAATCGATAAAACATTTTACTAGTACATGATTAGTGTAACATAAACAGTACACTTCCAGACTTTTTTAACACCAAATTGCAAAATGTCTATTCCCACAATTTTTAGTAACATCCTGTAACTTGTAAGGTAAGAACACATTTTACTTTATTTCTAGTTTTGATACTTCACGTAAGTGAAGTGAATGTATCAGCACTGCAATACGTAGGGAGTAAGAAGCGAGCAGTAGGTTCCTACGCTGGCTAGTAGAGGCATCTGGCCCTCTGGGGCTTTCAGTGCCACTTTGATGGGGTGTTGTTGTTGTCGTCTTCAGTCCTGAGACTGGTTTGATGCAGCTCTCCATGCTACTCTATCCCGTGCAAGTTTCTTCATCTCCCAGTACCTACTGCAGCCTACATCCTTCTGAATCTGCTTAGTGTATTCATCTATTGGTCTCCCTCTACGATTTTTACCCTCCACACTGCCCTCCAATACTAAATTGGTGATCCCTTGATGTCTCAGAACATGTCCTACCAATCAATCCCTTCTTCTACTCAAGTTGTGCCACAAGCTCCTCTTCTCCCCAATTCTATTCAATACCTCCTCATTAGTTATGTGATCTACCCATCTAATCTTCAGCATTCTTCTGTAGTACCACATTTTGAAAGCTTCTATTCTCTTCTTGTCTAAACTATTTATCGTCCACGTTTCGTTTCCATACATGGCTACACTCCATACAAATACTTTCAGAAACAACATCCTAACATTTAAATCTATACTCGATGTTAACAAATTTTTCTTCTTCAGAAACGCTTTCCTTGCCATTGCCAGTCTACATTTTATATCCTCTCTACTTCGACCATCATCAGTTATTTTGCTCCCCAAATAGCAAAACTCCTTTACTACTTTAAGTGTCTCATTTCCTAATCTAATTCCCTCAGCATCACCCGACTTAATTCGACTACATTCCATTATCCTCGTTTTGCTTTTGTTGATGTTCATCTTATACCCTCCTTTCAAGACACTGTCCATTCCATTCAGCTGCTCTTCCAAGTCCTTTGCTGTCTCTGACAGAATTACAATGTGATCGGCGAACCTCAAAGTTTTTATTTCTTCTCCATGGATTTTAATACCTACTCCGAACTTATCTTTTGTTTCCTTTATTGCTTGCTTAATATACAGATTGAATAACATTGGGGATAGGCTACAACCCCGTCTCACTCCCTTCCCAACCACTGCTTCCCTTTCATAGCCCTCGACTCATAACTGCCATCCGCTTTCTGTACAAATAGTAAATAGCCTTTCGCTCCCTGTATTTTACCCCTGCCACCTTCAGAATTTGAAAGAGAGTATTCCAATCAACATTGTCAAAAGCTTTCTCTAAGTCTACAAATGCTAGAAACATAGGTTTGCCTTTCCTTAATCTTTCTTCTAAGATAAGTCGTAGGGTCAGTATTGCCTCACGTGTTCCAACATTTCTACGGAATCCAAACTGATCTTCCCCGAGGGCAGCTTCTATCAGTTTTTCCATTCGTCTGTAAAGAATTCGTGTTAGTATTTTGCAGCTGTGACTTATTAAACTGATAGTTCGGTAATTTCCACATCTGTCAACACCTGCTTTCTTTGGGATTGGAATTATTATATTCTTCTTTACGTCTGAGGGAATTTCGCCTGTCTCATACATCTTGCTCACCAGATGGTCGAGTTTTGTCAGGACTGGCTCTCCCAAGGCTATCAGTAGTTCTAATGAGATGTTGTCTACTCCCGGGGCTTTGTTTCGACTCAGGTCTTTCAGTGCTCTGTCGAACTCTTCACGCAGTGTCATATCTCCCATTTCATCTTCATCTACATCCTCTTCCATTTCCATAATGTTGTCCTCAAGTACATCGCCCTTGTATAGGCCCTCTATATACTCATTGCACATTTCTGCTTTCCCTTCTTTGCTTAGTACTGGGTTTCCATCTGAGCTCCTGATATTCATGCAACTTGTTCTCTTTTCTCCAAAGGTCTCTTTAATTTTCGTGTAGGCAGTATCTATCTTACCCTTAGTGAGATAAGCCTCTACATCCTTACATTTGTCCTCTAACCATCCCTGCTTAGCCATTTTGCATTTCCTGTCGATCTCATTTTTGAGACGTTTGTATTCCTTTTTGCCTGCTTCATTATTGCATTTTTATATTTTCTCCTTTCATCAATTAAATTCAATATTTCTTCTGTTACCCAAGGGTTTCTACTAGCCCTCGTCCTTTTACCTATTTGATCCTCTGCTGCCTTCACTACTTCATCCCTCAAAGCTACCCATTCTTCTTCTACTGTATTTCTTTCCCCCATTCTCGTCAGTTGTTCCCTTATGCTCTCCCTGAAACTCTGTACAACCTCTGGTTCTTTCAGTTTATCCGGGTCCCATCTCCTTAAATTCCCACCTTTTTGCAGTTTCTTCAGTTTTAACCTACAGTTCATAACCAATAGATTGTGGTCAGAGTCCACATCTGCCCCTGGAAATGTCTTACAATTTAAAACCTGGTTCCTAAATCTCTGTCTTACCATTATATAATCTATCTGATACCTTTTAGTATATCCAGGGTTCTTCCATGTATACGACCTTCTTTCATGATTCTTGAACCAAGTGTTAGCTTGATGGGGTACCGATGCAGAAATCGCTCGTGATGTCAGCAAAGGGACGCACAGAGCAAGTACATTTGCTCTGGCTCAAATCAAATAATTGTCATTAATACGTATTTGCTAAAAATTTGGTTCTTGCCACTCAGACATTAGGAGGAGTCTATAGGTCATAAATACTATCTTTCAGTAATTTTACAGTGCCAGGAAACATTAATATTAATAAATACATAAATAACTCTGGCATAACTGAATATGTGCGCTCTTATTTCAACTGAACCGATTGTATGATCAAGTTAAGGACTGTGCATGATAGTCAGCAGATAGGATGCCTTTTGATCTAGTCATGACCATGCTCTCACACTGTTAATAGTTAGCTTATAATCAGTGTGACCAATGTCATTTTACAGTTGTTTCTTAAATAAATGTACCATAATGGCACCATGTGTAAAATTACTTGCACAAGAAAAACTTCTTCCCACTCCATTACGTAAAACGTGGACAGTGGTACTGCACTTTCAGAATCTGACTGTGCTGCTACGGTTCTGCAATGGGACACAAAACTACGAGAGCATCTCCACATAACAGGTAGGACAAATTCATATGCGACGGTTCACTAAGTCAGTTCGAGGACGGTCTGGCTTAATTATTGCAAAACTTGGGTGGGAAACTGTGGCCTGTTATACTGTAAGCTCCTTGTACCACCATCTATGGACTCAACACCTAAACCGAGACATTTCTGGATGTTTAGTAGGAGTGGGGGGAGGGGGGTTCTTGCTAAACTCCGTGATTAAGGTGATAAAACTGTGACAGTTATGGACAATCTGTAATAGGTGGCAGCCCAGGGTCCACTCTGAATGTGACTAAAAACTCTTACTCCAAGTTGCTCTAGGTTAGGGCGCAGTTCTTTACCTGTTCATAGCATCATGTCCGGATGGAAGATAGGAACTTGAATCCTGTTAAGTAAGTTTGTTAGTTAATTATATGTTACATGGATAATTTTGCACAATAGATTGTAACAATGTGTAATGAGTCATTTTATATTCACATTGCAAATTAATATGTACATACAGTTACATTCTGAACATTTCTAATTTTAAGAAAACAGATGAGGAGAGATGGTAACTGGAATATGCCTGAGCTTGTCACAGGCCTGAAGTGCCTGTGTTAGCATTTGAAATTTTGGCCAACTGAGATCCATTTCTTATTTTCTCTATTGCAGCTACTTCTACAAATCTACCCTCAATGTTTTCAATGAAAAGCAGTGGCTTCATTGTTGCAAAGGATTTTCCATCAGTTCTGGAGCATGCCAAGAATAGGGCGAACTAGCTACCTCCATTACTCCTTGCCAGATTCTCATGCCATGGTATGGCCAAAGACAAAAATTACAAGGAGTTGTACGTTTCTGAACTGAAATCTCTTTTGCTATCTGCTGAAGCAACTGTGTTAGCAGAGTCATTGGCAAAGGCAATCTTGTTTACAATCCGCTGCACACTGCACACAGATTCCTGGTGCTGCCCCGGATTGGACATGTACCTACTCCTTGGCATACATGGGGAGATTGCAGCTAAAGCATCATCAGTGCACAGTGCAATACCTGTGTTATCAGAGGTCTGCAACACAGAGAGTACATGATGGCAACTCCCTCCTCCTCCCCCCCCCCCCCCCCCACACACACACACACACAAAAAAAAAAAAAAGTTACTGTGCTGGATTTCAGGTGTGAACACAAATCCACCCAAACAGTAGGTGCATGGGATCATTGTGTAAAGTGATAGATAAGTACTATGTAGGTGTCCTTCACCAAATGACCTGCACTTTTGTGAAATTTAGGAAAGTGGAAGGTGAACCTTAAATGAAGACCATAAATAATTAAGCCAAAAAGGTTGAGGTTGAGGTTGCAGAGAAAGCTAAAACTAATGGGAGTCCTGATAATTTCCAAGTTGTGAACATAAAAGCTTGATTAGATACAGGATGTCCAACAAAGGAGTCCCCGATTTCAAAATTAAATATCTCTACAACTGCGATTGATAGAGGGCAACAAAAGGTATGTTTATTATGAAAGCTATAAGAATGTTATATAGAAGTTTTGAAATGCGTCAAAAAGCTATTAACGGGTGGCATTGTATGCTGTGCAGCTCGTACAGTACCAGCATGTATAATTAAACTCATCCTCTGCATGCAGTCTCTGCAATAACATCACAATATTTTCAGAATATCCACCACTAAGTATGGAGGTGGTGCAAATGAACAAGGAAATTTGCCATGACATCCTGTAGTGTCTCAATGGAAATGGATTAAGATGCCACATAGATCACAGATTCAAGCTCATCCAGCACAGTGGGGTGGTTTTGGTAGACAGTGTCTTCCAATGTGCCCCACAAAAAGCAGTCACAAAGAGTCAGCTCAGACAAATATGGAGGAAATGACCATTCCTGAGAAATATTCATCAATAAAGCAAAACACCTATTTGGTGCCTATTCGATCCTCCAATGCTAGCTGAGTGGCAGAAAATTGTACCAAAATTGCAATGTAATGTCCACTAATGATTGTTTCTCACATCAAAATGGGCCAATAATGCCTCTGCTGCATACTCCAGCCCAAACAGTAACTTTGGGAGAGTACAATGGTTTCGCTTCACACAAATGGGGATTTTTGGAACCCCAAAATGCTAGTTTTCTTCATTCACAATTTCATTAAAGTTGAAGGGGTGGGTTGATTTAAAGATGAAAGGGTCCAAACTACGACATCATCAGTTCCTCCTACCTGGAACAGGCAAGTCAACAGAACTGCACATCAAAGAAGGGCCTAGTGCAGGGAGGAGAAGGAAAAAAAAAAAGAAGCTCTACCAAAGGTCAACACAGGCTAGAGAAAGAAAGAATGGGCAGAAAAGAAGAAAGGTGGGTGGGGCGCCGTCTAGGGAGCAGCCAGAGCAGAGGGTCCCAAAGGCAGAGAGTGTGATGGAGGATATACTACTCCTGCCACTTACCAGAGGCACCCCACCCAACAATACTCAGAAAAGACTAGTGACATGGACAAGGTGAAAGAAGCACAGGAAAACAGAGGAATAACACCAAGTCAAATAGAGCAAAAACTACAGGTCAAAGAGAACATTTAAATGAAGGAAGAAGAGTAAAAGAATGGGTAGGGCGAAGGCTGGAGCAGAACAAGCCCAGACAGCCGTTGTCCATTCAGTGCAGAGGTGATACCAGGACATCCTGATAACCCATCTATGGGCTGACAGGCTGAGGCATGTTCCCTTAAAGAGAAAGGTAAAAAAACCCTTCATGAGTAAGCCATAAAACCATGTCAGCTACTGAGGCATCGTCCGCTAACACCAGGGGTAGTGAGTCAAGAAGATTAAGAGTCTGCCACAGGGTGGCTAGATTAGGACAGTCCACCAAACTGTAGACCACCATCAAACAGGCACCACAACGACATTGGCACAGACCCTCGCAACAGAGGAGATGACCACGAGTCAGCCAAATATGGCCAATACAGAACTGGTAAAGGACAATGGAGTCCTTTTGAAAGGCCCACATGGAGGATCTCCACAAATTCATGGTCTCCTTTATCACCTGTTGTTTGTTTAGCAAAGTCAGAGTACGCCATTCTGTATTCCACATCCTTAGAACCTGAGTGCACGAGCCAAAGGTCCAATTCTGAAATACAGATCTCAAAAGGCAGCCTGCCAGTAGCCAATATGGCCAGCCTATCAGCTAGTTCATTTTCGGGGATGCCAACATGACCTAGGGCACAGACAATGACCACTGAGCGTCCACATTGTTCGAGGGCAAAAAGGGAATACTGGATAGTCAGGATGAAGGGGTGGTGAGGGTAACACTGGTCAAGAGCTTCTAAACTGGTCAAAGAGTCGCTACAGATGAGAAAGGACTCACCATTGCAAGAACGGATATGCTCAAGAGCAAGAGACAGGTACTAACTCTGCAGTGAAAACACTGCAGCCATTTGGTAAGGAGTGGAGATCATTATATCCTGCATGAACGTAAGTAAATCCAGTGTGACTGGCAACCATTGAGGCACAGTATAGGCCACTTTTTAACCCCAAAGCACACTGACAATGGAAAAGAACTGGTGGCAGAGGGCGTCAGGATGAGCCGAGTATTTCAGACCTTGTGATAGGTGTGAAGACAGAGCTGTGGACAGGGGATGGACCACAGAGGTGTACGTGAGTGGAAAAGAGGCAGAGGAGAAAGCTGGAGTTCAGAAAAAAGGACTGACTGCAGATGGCAATGGTAACCCCGGACCTGGCCACCATTGCCGGAGGTTGATCTGGAAAGAGGAGACGGTAGGTAAGGTGCTCTGGGAAGCAGCAGATGCACGACACGTAAGTGATATACTGTTGTTGATGCAGAACTTGCAATGGGGGAACCCCTGGCTCCACTAGGAGGCTGATCATAGGGCTAGCCCAAAAAGCACCAGTTGCCAGCCATACCCCACAATTGTTTATCTGGTCCAGCATCTGGTAGTTGATGAAGATGGGGAAGTTATGTCAACTGGACATCAAAAACCAGTCCCAGAAAACAAGGAGCATCCACTACCTTGAGGGACTGGCCATTAAGGTACAGATTCAGATGGAGATGGGCTGTACATCGACAACAGAAATGTATAACGCAGGTCTTGGCAGCTGAAAAATGGAAGCCATGAGAGAGAGTCCAATATTGCACTCAGTGTATTGCTACCTGCAGTCTATGTTCTGTAATGCCCATCAAGGACAAACAAAAATAAATGCAAAAATCATCATCACACAAACAGGGGGATATCTTAGACCCTGCAAGTGCCACCAGACCACTGATAGCCACTAAAAAGAGAGCGACACTCAAAACAGTACCCCGTGGAATCCCGCTCTCCTGTAGATGAAAGATGCCACAGATGTTTTGTGTTCTCGTATTATGACGTTCTTAGATAATACAAATCTCCTTCATCATAACCAACATGGATTCCGCAAACAGAGATCATGTGAAACTCAGCTCGCCCTATTTGCCCAAGAAATTCACAGTGCCGTAGACACTGGCGAGCAGATTGATGCCGTATTCCTGGACTTCAGGAAGGCATTTGATACGGTTCCGCACTTACGTTTAGTGAAAAAAATACGAGCTTACGGAATATCGGACCAGGTTTGTGATTGGATTCAGGATTTCCTAGAAGAAAGAACACAACATGTCATTCTTCAAAATCTGCAGATGTAGAGGTAATTTCGGGAGTACCGCAGGGAAGCGTGATAGGACCTTTATTGTTTACAATATACATAAATGACTTAGTTGACAACATCGGTAGCTCCGTGAGGCTATTTGCAGATGACACGGTTGTCTACAAGAAAGTAGCAACATCAGAAGACTCGTACGTACTCCAGGAGGACCTGCAGAGGATTAATGCATGGTGCGACAGCTGGCAGCTTTCCCTAAACGTAGGTAAATGTAATATAATGCGCATACATAGGGCAGAAATCCATTCCAGTACGATTATGCCATAGGTGGTAAATCATTGGAAGCGGTAACGACCGTAAAATACTTAGGAGTTACTATCCGGAGCGATCTGAAGTGGAATGATCACATAAAACAAATAGTGGGAAAAGCAGGCGCCAGGTTGAGATTCATAGGAAGAATTCTAAGAAAATGTGACTCATCGACGAAAGAAGTAGCTTACAAAACGCTTGTTCGTCCGATTCTTGAGTATTGCTCATCAGTATGGGACCCTTACCAGGTTGGATTAATAGAAGAGATAGACATGATCCAGCGAAAAGCAGCGCGATTCGTCATGGGGACATTTAGTCAGCGCGAGAGCGTTACGGAGATGCTGAACAAGCTCCAGTGGCGGACACTTCAAGAAAGGCGTTGCGCAATACGGAGAGGTTTATTATCGAAATTACGAGAGAGCACATTCCGGGAAGAGATGGGCAACATATTACTACCGCCCACATATATCTCGCGTAATGATCATAACGAAAAGATCCGAGAAATTAGAGCAAATACGGAGACTTACAAGCAGTCGTTCTTCCCACGCACAATTCGTGAATGGAACAGGGAAGGGGGGGATCAGATAGTGGTACAATAAGTACCCTCCGCCACACACCGTAAGGTGGCTCGCGGAGTATAGATGTAGATGTAGATGTAGAGGCGCCAACCTGTACCTAAAATGTGCGACATGAAAGAATGTTTCGGATAAAATTTCAGAGTGGATCACAGAGACCCCACTCATGTAAGGTGGCAAAAATGTAGGATGTGGTGGAGCCATGTGGTATCATAAGCTTTATGTAGATCGAAGATGACTGCAACAAGGTGTTGATGCTAGGAAAAAGCCATCTGAATGCCAGACTCCAGGTGGACTAAATTACCTGCAGTAGAGCGGCCTTGGTGAAAACCACTTTGGGTCGAAGCCAATAGGTCCTGGTATTCAACGATCCAGAACAGCTTTCAACTCACCATATGTTCAAGTAACTTGTCGAGAGCATCGGTTAAACTGATCAAATGATAGCTGTCCATCTGAAAAGGTGGTTTGCCCGATTTCAAAACTGGAATAACACTTTCCTGCCATTGGGAAGGAAATTCCCCATCAATCCCAGAGACAGTTGAAAATGGGCAAGTATATGACATTGGCTAGCCACAGATAAGTGTTGAAGCATTTGGTAAAGCATCTGGTCCAGTCCATAAGTCATGTCAGCACAGAGAGCAAGGACATTGGCTAACTGCCATTCAATGGGGCATTATTAGGCTCCAAGCAGCACAGAACAGAAGACAAAGAGGATCACTCCAGACGATTTTTGAGAAAACTGAATATGGGTGGATAGTGGACCGATGCCAAGGCCTCAGCACAATGCACAGTGACTGGTGAGTATAACACCATTCACAAAAATTCCTGGAACATCTGTAAGAGGATGGCAGCCAAAAATGCCCATGGCATCTTGGGTTGTCGGGTGTGCTGCCGGATATCAGCGTCGTACTTGCACGATATTTCGGTCACGTAGCTCGTGACCTTCATCAGGCGCGATCTGAGACTGCTCCTCGAGTGGACGTGGTCCAGTATTTATGCCTATGGCCTTCCCCCTCCACCAACGGCTGCAGGCGCTTCCTCTGTGGTCCGCGCCCATTCCCTGCGACCTGCTGGAGCGTTGCTGCTCCGTTTTCCGTCCGCTGCGGTTCTAGGTGTTCCTCTGCGGTCCGCGCCCACCAAACCCGCTCCTGGGGGTTTCATCTACGGTCTGGAGTACCAAGCATTCCCCCTGCGGTCCGCGCCCGCTCACCACAACCTGTTGGAGCGTTGCCGCTCCGTTTTTTAACCGCTGCGGCTCTGGATGTTCCCTTTGCGGTCCGCGCCCACCAGTCCCACTTCTGGGTGTTCCATCTTCGGTGTGGTGCGCCTGGCAGTCCGTCAGGGGCTCGTTTTCCATCTCCATGTCTCTGGTTCTTCTGTTTGTGTAGTGTTGCAGCTGGCCCCGTTGCTCCTTTAACAATTCCAGAGCCGGATCCCAGGCTCTGCTTAGCTGGTACCCTGTGTCACGGTTCATAAGATCGTCAGCTATTTTAATTTCTATCGATTCTCTTATAACACTGTCCCAAAATCTGGGTGTTTGTGCTAGAATCTTGGTATCCTCATACTTCATGGCATGATCCAGTTCTAGACAGTGTTCAGCAATGGCTGACTTAGTTACCTGTCTTAATCTAGTGTGCCTCTGATGTTCTTTGCATCTGATCTCCACAGTTCTTGTCATCTGGCCAATGTAGGACATATCAAATTGACAAGGTATATTGTAAATCCCTGGTTTTCGTAACCCCAGGTCGTCTTTGACACTCCCCAGCAGTCCCCCGATCTTGTTGGATGGACAGAAAACACACTTGATATTGTGTTTATGGAGGATCCTACTGATTCTGGCAGAAATAGAGCCAGCATAGAGCAGATATGCCACCTTCTTTGCTTCATCTTGGTCTTCTTCAGGAACCTGTGGTAGAGTGGCTGGTTGGAGTGCCCTCTCAATTTGTCTGTCCGTGTATCCATTCTTGGAGAAAACTGTTTTGAGACGTCCTATCTCTATAGGTAGATTCTCTTGGTCTGTGGACCAAAGTCTTCAGAACCCCATTCTTCTGTGCAGGGTGGTGTCAGCTGCTGGCCTGCAGATATAAATCAGTGTGTGTCGGTTTTCGGTACACACTGTGGCCAATTGATCCATTTGCTTTCCTCTGGACTAGTACATCCAGAAATGGCAGCTGGCCATTCTTCTCCAGTTCCATGGTGAACTTGATATTAGGGTGGCATGAGTTAAGATGTTCAAGAAACTCATTGAGCCTGTCCATCCCATGTGGCCAGATCACGAAGGTGTCATCCACATACCTAAAGAAGCATGTGGGTTTAAATGTGGCTGTCTCCAATGCCCTCTCCTCAAAACTCTCCATAAACATGTTGGCAACCACAGGGGACAGTGGGCTGCCCATAGCTACACCTTCAGTTTGCTCGTAATATTGGTTTCTGTACAGGAAATACGTGGATGTCAGTGTATGACTGAACAGGTCCAACAGAGCACTGTCAAATTTCTCTGCAATCAGTTCTAGTGAGTCCTTCAGTGGGACCCTGGTGAACAGCGATACCACACCAAACTAACCATGATGTCTGAATCTGTGATGTGCAGTTGCTTGAAGTGTTGCAAGAAATCTTCTGAGTTGCAGATGTGGTGAATACATTTCCCCACATATGGAGACAGGAGACCTTTCAAGTACTTGGCTGTTGTGCACGTAGGTGCCCCAATATTACTGACAATAGGACGTAGGGGCACGCCCTCCTTGTGTATTTTAGGCAGACCATACAGTCTAGGTGGCACTGGCACTTTTTCCCGTAGTTGTCTGATCTTATCAGGCATCCCTGTTTCCTTCAAGAGAGCACTAGTCTTCTTGGCCACCTTGTCCGTGGGGTCACACTCCAGAATTCTGTATGCAGGGTCCTCCAGAAGTTGGCGTACTTTCTCGTCATAATCCACCCGCTGCAGGATGACAGTGGAGCTCCCTTTGTCTGCTGGCAGTACCAGAATGCTGTTGTCTTCCTGTAGTTTCTTGAGTGCAAGCCTCTCCTTGGTTGTGATGTTCGATTTCGGCGGCCTGGCCTCGGTGAGGGCCCTGCAGGTCTCTCGGCAGACTTCCTCTGCCACATTAGGTGGAAGTGTGGCTGCAACTTGCTCTACTGCACTGACGAAACCTGAAATGGGTACGTTTCTAGGGGTCGTAGCAAAGTTGAGACCCTTGCTGAGTACCTTTAAGGTTGTGTTATCAAACTGTATGCCACTCAGATTCGTCACAGTGTGTGTCTCTTCCATCTGCTGTGCTTTCTTACTCATGCGGTCAAACTTTGCAGATTGGCAAGATGAGGCATTCCTTCTAGCACACTCAGCTAAAGACCAGGAGGCACGGTCTACCCAATCCCAATCTTCTCTAGTTAAGGAGGCTGCCATGTACAGATGAATGTGTAACAGCTCCATGGCCACAACATCTAACCTGTGGCGCATATCTCGAATCCACTCTCTCACCAGTGCCATGCTGGCTCTGCGTTTTATCTTGTTCGCCGCTCTGGAGTTGATGTGATGTTTAATTCTGGCAAATACTGGTACCACTTCTCCATCTCGACACCTCAGCAAAAAACTGAGAGAACTCAGCATCTTCCCTTTCTTCTGCCATAGCTTGTCCAGCTTCTTGATATTCTGATACATCTCCTCCCCGTAGAGACGTTTGATGTAACTCTTCAGGCTTTCCCGGCGATCTAATGACATCTTGGGTTGTCGGGTGTTCTGCCGGATATCAGCGTCGTACTTTTTCTCCAAGAATGGATACACGGACAGACAAATTGAGAGGGCACTCCAACCAGCCACTCTACCACAGGTTCCTGAAGAAGATCAAGATGAAGCAAAGAAGGTGGCATATCTGCTCTATGCTGGCTCTATTTCTGCCAGAATCAGTAGGATCCTCCGTAAACACAATATCAAGTGTGTTTTCTGTCCATCCAACAAGATCGGGGGACTGCTGGGGAGTGACAAAGACGACCTGGGGTTACGAAAACCAGGGATTTACAATATACCTTGTCAATGTGGTATGTCCTACATTAGCCAGACGACAAGAACTGTGGAGATCAGATGCAAAGAACATCAGAGGCACACTAGATTAAGACAGGTGACTAAGTCAGCCATTGCTGAACACTGTCTAGAACTGGATCATGCCATGAAGTATGAGGATACCAAGATTCTAGCACAAACACCCAGATTTTGGGACAGTGTTATAAGAGAATCGATAGAAATTAAAATAGCTGACGATCTTATGAACCGTGACACAGGGTACCAGCTAAGCAGAGCCTGGGATCCGGATCTGGAATTGTTAAAGGAGCAACGGGGCCAGCTGCAACACTACACAAACAGAAGAACCAGAGACATGGAGATGGAAAACGAGCCCCTGACGGACTGCCAGGCGCACCACACCGAAGATGGAACACCCAGAAGTGGGACTGGTGGGCGCGGACCGCAAAGGGAACATCCAGAGCCGCAGCGGTTAAAAAACGGAGCGGCAACGCTCCAACAGGTTGTGGTGAGCGGGCGCGGACCGCAGGGGGAATGCTTGGTACTCCAGACCGTAGATGAAACCCCCAGGAGCGGGTTTGGTGGGTGCGGACCGCAGAGGAACACCTAGAACCGCAGCGGACGGAAAACGGAGCAGCAACGCTCCAGCAGGTCGCAGGGAATGGGCGCGGACCACAGAGGAAGCGCCTGCAGCCGTTGGTGGAGGGGGAAGGCCATAGGCATAAATACTGGACCACGTCCACTCGAGGAGCAGTCTCAGATCGCACCTGATGAAGGTCACGAGCTACGTGACCGAAATATCGTGCAAGTACGACGCTGATATCCGGCAGAACACCCGACAACCCAAGATGTCATTAGATCGTCGGGAAAGCCTGAAGAGTTACAAAAATGCCCATACTTGTGAAGAGGGAGTATTTTTCCCAACAATGGACCCACACATCAAGCCATTTAAAGGCCAGCAGAAGGTGGTCGAGACCTGGATGCCATTTGTAGGGTTGGAGGGCATGACTGTAGTCTTTCATAGCTTCAGTAATTTCGGGGGTCCACCAAGGGTCCGTCTTCCATCACGGAGAAACTACGGAAGAAATTGCTGAAGCAGCAGCCAAAGGGATGGCATTGGTCAAACTCTGTACAGACTCATCAATGACGACATGTGGTGGAGCAGTTGGACAACAGCTGAGGAAAAGGCATCCCAATCTGCATTTGTAAATGCCCACATGGGACGGCACCAGGTGAGTGATGCTGAAGAAAAGATAAGAATAATCAGAAAATGATCACTTTCACACAAGTGTCTTCAACTCTCCATTGAATGGAGGGAAGATGGAAAGACCAACATCTGAGAAAGTGCAGTGTGCAACAAATGGCTGGGAAAGTGCTGTGTGCCACACTGAAGTGTGTGGGGGCTCCAGTGTTGAGGCAGAGATCATGCCCTGCCAGAAGGTCTTCAACAATCCTGCAATAGTCAGTGGTCACAGTACCACCCGACAAAGTGTTATAGGCATTAAAATTCCCATGCAGAAGATTGGGGGGGGGGGGGGGGGGGGGGCTGTGTAAGGGGGGCAGGAAGCGTAGTAGGCTGGTCGGGGGGGATATAAAGTTTGCATATTGTTAGCATGGAAACTAAATGGATCCAAATGGCCACCACTTGCAGCATAATATGGAACAGCTATGAAAAGCTTGAGTGTTTTATTCAAAGTGACACAGCTTGTAAATGGAGAAGATTTTACTGAAGCATGCCACTGAAAATGACTCCAGTGACACGTATTTTGTGTGTCTTTCTTACCCATACTGGATCTCGTCGAATTCTGTGGCTGTTATTTCAGTAAACATTGTTGATGGAGAACACAACCGGCCACAAATACTTTTAAAAAGGTTCATTTTATTGTCATGGCCAATTTTGGGCTGTTATGCCCATCTCCAGACATCTTTTATTATGGCATTAGATTCGTCAGCAGCATACTGCCTGCTCCTGTATAGCGTAAGATGCTTTGTGAACTTCAATGGAGACCCCTGGAGGGAAAAAGGTATTCTGTTTGCAAGGTACTATTGATAAAATTTAGAGAACTGGAATTTGTGGCTGCCTGTGGAACGATTCTAGTGCCACCAATGCACACTTCACATGAGGACCATTACAAAAATAGTAGACAAATTTGGGCTCATATCAAGGCATACAGATTATCACTATTCCCTCACTCCATTTGCAGGTGGAACAGGGAAGGAAACCACTAGTAGTTTACAAAGTACCTTCTACCATAGACCATGACTTGCAGAGTATGTATGATGATAAATACCTGAGTGGTTAGTGCCATTTTATATGCTATGTGGATGACTTGATTAATATAGAAAAATATGCTAAATGTGCTACAATTGATAATATACACAGATCAGGCATAACATTATGACCACCAACCATCTGTATAAACCCATCCAGGCGATAGCAGTGTCACCTGGCGAGGAATGACTGCTAGTCAGGCACACGCATGCAGCATGTAGTATCAATGACCATGCTGTCTGTGTGTCGAACTGCGAAGGCACGCGATCAATCTGAGTCTACTGAGGGCAGCTTTTGACATCCTGGAGGCTCAGCATGAGCATTTTGGAAACTGCACAACTTGCTGGGTGTAATAGGAGGGCTGTGGTGTCTTCAACACACAGTGAAACTGACATGAAACCACGTCCAGGCATCATGGGGTTGGGCGACCACCCATCATTACAGTGTCGGACGTCACAGGCTGGGCAGACTGATAAAAGAGGACAGGTGGTGAACTGTGGTAGAACTAACATCAAACTTTAATGATGGGCAGAGTAGAAGCGTGTCTGAACACACCGTGCACCGGACACTGGTAACAATGGGCCTTCGCAGCAAATGTCCCATGCATATGCCAATGTTAACACTACAACATTGGCGACTATGACTGAAATGAGCCCATGAACACAGACATGGACGAAGACACATTGGTAGAGTGCTGCATGGTCTGATCAATACCAATACCTTCTTTATCATGCTGATAAGAGGGCACAAATCTCTCATCTTCCAGGGGAACAGCTCCTTGACACCTGTACTGTGAGATGGAGACAAATTGATGGCAGCTCCAACATGATCCGGGGAACATTTACACAGGTATCCACGGGTCCAGTGGAGCTCATGCAAAGTACCATGAGGACCAAGGAGTATCATACACCAATTGCAAACCACGTATGCCCCTTCATGACGATCATGTTTCCTGATGTCAGTGGCATTTTTCAGCAATATACTGCACCAAGTCACAAGGCCAGGAGTATGTCAACTACCTCTAGTGACCTACCAAGGCCCCACTACTTCCGTGCCATGACAAATCACCAAAGATGGACATGTCAGCTATTAGGGAGGTGCTCATAATGTTCTGGCTGATCAGTGTATAAAGTGGGTGAGTCCCATATAGTACATTAGCATATGTACAGGTGGACTGGCGGAGTGTATAGGACATCAATATTTTAAAGCAGATTCTTTATTCATTATTTGATGTAACTAAGTTTTCTTATGAGCTGTGGCTTGACCTCAGCTGACCAGGCACCGAATGCCAATGCCAACCCATGCCCTGTTCACATGCTGCTTGGTGAACACCATTCTCACGAGTGGCACTGCTTATGAGGTGACACTTTAGAAATAGCATTTGTGGTGTTAGCCCACCAATCAGAGGGTTAGAAAGGGTCACATGAGGGCCGTGGAGCAGACTGGAAAGTGCTGTCCAGCAGAGCTCTCATCCTCTCTTGGCAGCCAGCCCTCGTCCCGATCAGATGCACCCTCCTGATCCACTAGGACACTACGACCATATAGTCTGTCGATGGCCTCCCCAGGCTGTGATGTATCGCTTCTGGCTGGCAACAATGCTAACAAATCAGTCAGTTTTCTATTTGCAACCATGCCTTATTTCAACCACTCACTCAGATGCCCACTAAATCCTGACAGCCTGCACGGGCCCTGGCACCCACTCCTGCCCCCAGTAAAAATGATGAATCCTGTCTGTTATGAAGTGGCACGTGTTTGCTGTAGACAAAGTTCAGACCATGCATGGTCCACTCACACTAATGTGACCACCATGAATGTATGACATCAACATGCAATAATCATTCTCACATGGTAGTTGGCAGCACTAACAGTGGAGGGTTCATAAAGCATGCCAGGGAAGAAAGGGCATAATCATTAGCTTTCAGGCCAAGGGTGGAAGCATCTCTGATGTGGCTAAGTTTGTAAACTGTTTGCATGCCACTATGGTTAAAGTATACCATGCATGGCAAAATGACACTGTCCAAAACTATTGCTGAGGCAACTGTTGTGCATCATGGGCCATGACAAGGGTGGACAACAGCTGCATAGATGTGGACAGACAAATACATGTGCAACTGTTTAACAACTGTCCATCCAGATGAACTAAGGGGCTACTAATAGTGTCTCCTCAATGGCCGTTCAGCAAATGTTACTACATAATGGCCATTGCAGCAAGCGTCTGCCTCATGTACCCATGTTGACTGCTGTTCATAGACAATGAAGACTGGAATTTGCATGCCAATACCGCAACTGGACATTCACTGTGTGCCAACAGGTGGCCTTTACAGATGAATCACATTTTATGAACCACTGGACTGAATGCAAACACCCTGCCAGTATCGTTGAAATAGTCTGGGCCAGAGGAGGGAACTTTATGGTCTGAGGAATGTTTTCATAGAACTCCCTGTGTGAACTCATTATTCTGGAAGCATTATGGATCAACGCAAGTATGCATCTATGCTTGGGGACTATGTCTGCCCCTACATGCAGTTTGTTTTTTCTTGACATGATGGCATCTACCAGCACGAGAATGCCTGATGTCACACAGTTTGCAGTGTATGCGCATGTTTCAAAGGGCATCAGGATGAGTTTACCGTTCTCTCCTGGCCACCAAACTCCCCAGATTAAACCCAATCAAGAATCTTAGGGACCACCTCGATCAGGATGGTCATGTCATGAACCTTCAACCAAGAAACCTAGCACAGCTGGCCACAACTCTGGAGTCAGCATGGGTCCACATCCATATCAGCATCTTCCAAAACCTCATTAACTCTCTTCTTGCATGTCTCACAGAGGTCCACACTGGTTATTCATGATTTTGACATGTGGTCACATTAATGTGACTTGACAGTGGACATGCAAACACCATGTGACACACTCATTGTCAGCACAATTCTTAAAATAGCTCCAATAGCGCCCAAGTGTAGGGATTCTCGAACCAAGTTTCTTGGAGGGCAAAGGCAGTGGGAATGCATAGAAAAAAATCGCAGCTCAGGCAGGTGGAGGAAAAACCCATCACATTTCCACTGAAGGCTTATGCTACCAGTACCCTGTAGGTGCAAGAAGGGACGAAGGAGGCAGGTCATGCCTCACAGCCACCCACTGCTACTGGTTGGAAGGCTACAGCATACAGCATCAGTACACATTGATTCTCAACCATTGGGGAGAGGGGGGGGGGGGGGCATCCAGGGGTACAGGGGCCACCAGGGTCGCCACCTCGTTGGAGACAAAGGTGGAATGTGCAGAGCCCAGTGGCCAGTGGCCACCAGTAGCTCCTTCTCCTTGGGGGACTACTACTTGTCCTCCAGATTCCACTGAAGGGAGCATCCCAAGGGACTCCTTCCTGGGAAGAAATACCAGAGGAGGGAGTTGCTTCTCCAGCTGGGGGCTGGGGCTGATGTCCCTGGCAAGCGGGGAATCGATGCCCTTAGAAGGGGTGTAGTTGAAAAAGTTTGGAGGGGGCCCCCAACCATCAAGGGAGTAGGTATAGTCGAGCAGCTCTGAGGGCTCACGTAGAAGACATGGAGGGTGATGGTACAGTCACTAGAGAGGATGAAGTCATCATAACTGTAGCATACATCATCGTCTTACACATAGGGCATAGACAATCATATTTCTTCTTCTTGTCAAAAAGGGTTCAAATGGCTCTGAGCACTATGGGACTTAACATCTATGGTCATCAGTCCCCTAGAACTTAGAACTACTTAAACCTAACTAACCTAAGGACAGCACACAACACCCAGTCATCACGAGGCAGAGAAAATCCCTGACCCAGCCGGGAATCGAACCCAGGAACCCGGGCGTGGGAAGCAAGAACGCTACCGCTCTTCTTCTTGTCCTCTTGTTTATGTGAGTATGTCAAGAGTCTTGTATTCTTGGATTTTCTTTTACCTATGGAAGACGGAGCAGCCCAGAGAGCAGGGAAAATGGTACACCCCGCAGCTGATACAAATGGGGAGGGGCACAAGGAGCATTTGTGTGCAACAGACGCCCACAATCCCTCGCATTAGAATGAGAGGACATGTGCCAAAATCTTGTGCACTTGCAGCGCCGCAAGGGACGGGGAACATACAGATTCACATCACATCAATACACCATTATCCTGAACTTTTCGCATTACGAGTCACCTTCAAAGGCCAAGATGAAGGCTCCAGTATGAACCGTGTTATCCTTTGGTCCCCACTGGACACAACAGACAAAATGCACCTCCTGTCATGCAACTCATGATCTGTCTGTGAAAGAAGACTGCAGTGGGAGATGATACCCTGTACCACAATGAGGCTGTTATGGGGAGTAAGGGTTACAGGAATGTCACTCAGTTTGTCACAAGCAAGCAGTGCCTGTAACTGAGCATGGTAGACGGTTTTATTCAGAACGGAGCCACTTTTAATTTTTCTAATCGTTGCCACTGCCTCAAACCTGTCCTAGAGGTATTCAAAGAAGAACAGTGATTTCATAGTCAAAAAGAAAGCCCGATCAGTTATACAACAAACTTCATATTGGAGGTACTATTTCTCCCCTAGTCTCTAACCTCTACATTTCCCCCATGGTGTAGTTAGGGAAGGAAACATTTTGGATTTATATCTCTCCATGTTGCAATAAGTCTTACCTTCAGAAGATACTGCTGGGACTATGCAACCACCAGCAGAAGAAGACCAAGGGCTCTCCCCACAGGCACCACCCAGGCATGGTTATGTGGCCAGCAAACTGTTGCCCAGAGTTCCAATGAACCAGCCACAACAGGCACACAGTCCTTGGCATGTGGGGGGTATTCCCCACTCCCACTCCAACTCCCCCCTCCCACCCTACCACCACCACCACCCCCCCTCTCCCCAATGGAATGGCTGGCTATGGTGATGGATTCTGGGTGCAGTACCTTTTGCACAAAAAAAAAAAAAAAAAGGGGGGGGGGGGGGGGGAGCACAAAAGGTGGAATATATGGTACATTGGGTGACCTCCCTGGCACAGTCTGCACTTCTGTATAATTTGGAAAAGAAATAGCAGGTCAAACCCAGCCATGGAGGCCACATAGTTAAGAAGCTGTAGAATGCCAGAAGGGAAGAAAATGAGTGTCCAAAATCACAAACTAAATCCAAGCACAATCGGCACCAAGAACAACATCCAATGGAAAGGCAGAGGGGAAGAAAGGAAAGTGTAAGGACAGACTTGCAGCACAAAAAGAGAAGTTGTGATGAAAGGACTAGGGGCCTGTGGTGGCCAAGCATTTATGCACAAAAGAGATGAGACCCCTGTAGGGTGGCTCCAATTATACACCACAACACTCACCAATCTCAGATGATTAGCCATTTCTTGAGCTTCTGCTCCAGCCACATTTACAATGAATATATTAGATCAGGTTTATATGGCTTTCTTTCATAGTACCTTGTGGTTGAAAGATGCTTGCAATAGATTGTACTTTCCTGTACTAAATTACTTAAGCAAGTGACCTCATGTAATTAACTCAAGTTCACTGATTCATGAAGGTTCATGTTTCACCGTCACCTTAAAAACTTACACTCATCAATTTCAGTACAAGTTTCCATCCTCTCTATTTTTATGCTTCTCTGTTATCTATCCAGCACATTTCCCCACCTTGATCTCTTGTTATCTGCACTATCTAGTAAGACCAAATACTTTTTCAAGCTGTACAGAGACTTGTTTACTTCCCTAATCCTATACCTCACCCCTCTATTGTGAAGATCTGTTTCCAGTTCATTGCAGACCAAGACATGTGACATGTTGCACAACACGCCAGATTGCCATGGATGTTACCAGCTTGGGCAGCTGGTCACAGCTGCTTCCCCTGTAAAACCCCAGTGTTCTCATTCCACAGTGAATGATCCCATCCTCCCATACTCCTTGAAAACTCCATGAGCACTCATTGAATACGTGTTCTGTGAACCTGTGCAGATGTCTCGCTTAAGTGTGGAAGCTCTACACACCCCTGATATACCAGAAATTCTAATTATCTGCCATTTGGGCCCAAGAACCAATCAGACCCAACGTATCCTGTTACAATTGCTAATCCCCTAGTGCTGACCATTAGAGAGTTATAGCCATGTTCATTATGACAATAGCTCCCTCCAGCTCCTCTCTTTTATGCCAACTGGCTTCTTTTCAAGTTACAGAATGCCTGTTAGCTTTTTAACCTGGCTGATACAGTATGGACAAAGAGGAATCTTTCATACAGTATGGGATTTAAGATAAATGCAATCTGGACAATGAGGAACCTTTCATACACAATGGGATTTAACACAAGTAATCACTAATGTGAAAGAGCAGTTATGAAGCAGTCCTGATGCTGTACAGACCCATCATGTTAAACGAGTCAGGGTTCAATGCCACTGTAGTAGTAAGAAAAGCAATATTTGATAGTCTAGATCAGTCTGATGCTGATAGCTGGAATAAGGCCATCCATTGTGCTATGTCCTTTGCTCTTCAAAACTATGCAGGCCAACATGTACAGCTGACTCACATTGAGGATGATCTTTTAGCTACCACTAGGCAGATCTGCAGTGTAACTACTGAGTTAGAACAGCAATATGAACAGGTTAGAAATTTTATTCAGCATAATTTAGCAACCATTCACGAGGAGCTAAACTTAACAGCTGCCTTGGCAGTGAAAAAAACACTGCACCATCTGTTGAATAACACCAATGCTATTTAGTTACATATTAGCATCTGGTTAACCATTATCCAGCTTGGAATGCAACAAAGACTCAGTCCTAACCCACTACCTGCCAAATCCTTTCCGTGTATCATAACTAATTTTTCAACCTACTTGGTAGCACCTACGCACAAACTATCTACCACATTCAGGAATCAACTTTATCTCACTACTATACTGCTGCTAGAGGACACTTGTCTCAACACTCTGATACCTTGAATACACAGATCTTTTTACCTGTCACTGAGCTAGTTGTAATTAGAGTGTTATCACCACCATACTTTTCCTGTAGCACGGACAGCTGCAGGGAAATATATCATCTGCCTGAAAAGTGAAATCTTGATTATTAGTACGAATAGCCAAACTCACTCACTGTTATGCCACTCACTGAACTCTAGCACAGCTTAAATGTCAATTATCAAGTGTGTTCTCTTTTGTCATTACACACTCATGTCTCTGAATGTAAAACCACCCTTTTCCTTACAGAAATCAAGACACATCCCTGTTCCTCTGCTCTGGCATGGTTGTAGCGGTGCACGATCAACTGCTTGCGTCTGTTGGTAATAGTCTTCTGCACACTGTGCCAGGTCCAACTGTTGTGCTCCTCTGTTATGATCATGGCTTTACGTCTTAAAACTACCAGGTTACTTTAAATGGCAGTGGACTTTCATTTAACATTGCCCATTGTGATTTGATTGTATCTTCTGTTAGACTATCAGCTCACTTAAACATATACACACAATACAAGTGTAAAAATCTTTTCTGCCAGAGTTATCTCTTGTACTGGCACAACCAGATAGACAGCCTTGCTGCCTAACCATTGGAGATAGCCATCTCCTACAGTGATCAATATACTTGTAGCCCATGAGCAAGGACAAATTACTGTTGGCTATGCACATTTACAATTGGCACACGAGATAATATAATGTGATCAAACCAAATATTAATCTGTTCCTCTAACTCTGGCCATCCTAGTACAAAATGCCTGGATCTTATATAAAAAAGGTATATCGTAAATGATTACAATCACCAAATCCTGTTGTCTCCAAACATCAATCATCAGGTGACTATCACACTCGAGCACATAATACGGAAATGAAGAAAGTTTTATTGTAAAGGCATGGCCCTACACTAATTCCAGTCCTTAGGATTATGGTAGTGACAGACAAGTTTTTCTTTCATTGAGTGTTTCGATACTGCAACAGTAGTGTAATTTCCCCCCCCCCCCCCCCCCCACCTCATGACAACAACATGGAAGAGTGAACTGTAATTTGAATGCAAGTAGTGTATTATGGTTTAAGGGGATAGTTTGAACATTGAGTCTGGTGGCTCTCCCTTAAAGCTATATAGTATCAGTCAATGCTACACTGAAGAGCCAAAGAAAATGGTATACCTGCCTAATATCACGTAGGGCCCCTGCGAGCATGCAGAAATGCCACAACTCGATGTGGCATGGATTCTACTACCGTCTGAAGCAGTGATGGAAGAAACTGACACTATGAATCCTGCATGGCTATCCATAAATCCGTAAGAGTATGAGGGAGATCTCTTATGAACAGCATGTTGCAAGGCATCCCAGATAAGCTCAATAATCTTCACATCTGGGGAGTTTGTTGGTCAGCAGATGTGTTTCAACTCAGAAGAGTGTTCCTGAAGCCACTCTGTAGCAATTCTGGATGTGCGGGATATTGCATTGTTCTGCTGGAATTCCCCAAGTCCCTCGGAATGCACAATGGACATGAAAGGCTGCAAGTGATTGACAAGAAGCTATATACATGTCATCTGTCAGAGTCATACATAGACGTATCAAGGATCCCATGCCACTCCAACTGCACACACTCAACACCATTATAGAGCCTACACCAGCTTGAACTGCCCCTGCTGACATGCAGGATCCATGGATTCATGAGGTTGTCTCCATACCCGTACACGTCCATCTGATCGATACAATTTGAAACGAGACTTGTCCGACCAAGCAACATGATTCTAGTCTAGTCATCAACAGTCCTATGTCGGTGCTGATGGGCCCAAGCGAGGTGTAAAGCTTTGTGTCGTGCAGTCGTCAAAGGTACAGGAGTGGGCCTTCCATTCCAAAAGCCCACAGCAATGATGTTTCGTTGAATGGTTCGCAAGCTGACACTTGTTGATGGCCCACCATTGAAATCTGCAGCCATTTGCAGAAGGGTTGCACATCTGTCATGTTGAATGGTTCTCTTTAGTCGTCATTGGTCCCATTCTTGCAGTATATTTTTCTGGACACAGCTATGACGGAGATTTGATGTTTTACCGGATTTCTGATATTCATGGTACACTCATAAAATGATCATACGGGAAAATCCCCACTTCATCCCTACCTCGGAGATGTGTCCCATCGGTCTTGTGTCGACTATAACACCATGCTCAAACTCACTTAAATCTTGATAACCCGCCATTGTACCAGCAGTAACCAACCTAACAACTACACCAGACACTTGTTGCTTCATATAGGCGCTGCTGACCGCAGCGTCATATTCTGCTAGTTTACATACCTCTCTGTTTGAATGCGCAAGCCTATACCATTTTCTGTTGTGATTCAATGTATAATACGATCATTAGTACTTGATGTTCAAATGAAAACACACCAGAGGGTCATGTAATCTGTAGATGGGATAAGGACACAGTTAGAACTGCCTAGAGGGGCAGTCAATTAGTTTACCTTTTCAATAGTTCATAAGCCAGTCACAAAGGTTAGAAGCAGTTTTATTTACACTTCAAACTTAATGTCTTATTGAATTTGTTAAGTCTTATGACTTCCTGTACAGGGACCATTTGTTAGATGTAAGGCAAATCTATTTTACTAAGGATCCATGTACCTTTTTTAAAAATAACCCTTCCTCCCTCTAACAATGGCAAACCACCTCCGCTAGGACCTTGCCTAGTATGACGGTGCGGGTCTCCCGCATCATCCCCTACACTCCTCGGAGCATGTGACCTAACCATTATCATTCCTCCCTTTAAAGGATTCTGCTCCCCCGGACACCAACTGATGTGCCACCTCGATGGAGTGTTGCAGCACTGTCTCTCATAGCACACGAGAGCTGGCCACTGGCCACCACCTCTCCGCAGCCCCTGCACTGTCGCTTCTGGCACTTTTTGTCCATCAATCTGTTCAGCGGCCTCACCACCCTGGCATTACATCACCACAACAACATTTCACCTCAAGGGCCTTGTGGCCACTAATTGTACAACCATATCCTATGGCTGACATCAAAACACTGTCCAAAATCTTATCTTTACTGTTGTTGTTGTGGTCTTCAATCCAGAGACTGGTTTGATGCAGCTCTCCATGCTACTCTATCTTGTGCAAACTGCTTCATCTCCCAGTACCTACTTCAACCTACATCCTTCTGAATCTGTTTAGTGTATTCATCTATTGGTCTCCCTCTACGATTTTTACCCTCCACGCTGCCCTCCAATACTAAATTGGTGATCCCTTGATGTCTCAGAATATGCCCTACCAGCCAATCCCTTCTTCTAGACAAGTTGTACAACAAATTTCTTCTCTCTCCAATTCTATTCAATACCTCCTCATTAGTTATGTGATCTACCCATCTAATCTTCAGCATTCTTTGGTAGCACCACATTTCGAAAGCTTCTATTGTCTTCTTGTCCAAACTATTTATCGTCCACGTTTCACTTCCATACATGCCTACCCTCCTTACAAATACTTTCAGAAACGACTTCCTGACACTTAAACCTATACTCGATGTTAACAGATTTTTCTTCTTCAGAAACACTTTCCCTGTATCCTCTGTACTTCGACCATCATCAGTTATTTTGCTCCCCAAATAGCGAAACTCCTTTTCTACTTTAAGTGTCTCATTTCCTAATCTAATTCCGGCAGCATCACCTAATTTAATTCGACTACATTCCATTATCCTCATTTTGCTTTTGTTCATGTTCATCTTATATCCTCTTTTCAAGACACTGTCCATTCCGTTCAACTGCTCTTCCAGGTCCTTTGCTGTCTGTGACAGAATTAAAATGTCATTGGTGAACCTCAAAGTTTTTATTTCTTCTCCATGGATTTTAATTCCTACTCCAAATTCTTCATTTGTTTCCTTTACTGCTTGCTCAATATACAGATTGAACAACATCAGGGATAGGCTACAACCCTGTCTCACTCCCTTCCCAACCACTGCTTCCCTTTCATGCCCCTTGACTCATAACTGCCATCTGGTTTCTGTACAAATTGTAAATAGCTTTTCGCACCCTGTATTTTACCCCTGCCACCCTCAGAATTTGAAAGAGAGTACTCCAGTCAACATTGTCAAAAGCTTTCTGTAAGTCTACAAATGCTAGAAATGTAGGTTTGTCTTTCCTTAATCTATTTTCGAAGATAAGGGCTATTCCATGCCAAGTGGTCTAATATCGAGGAATGTTCCCACTTGACCATCATGGATTTTGATGGCATTTTGTATGAACATTCATACATGTTCTCAACGAACACTGGTAAAGCTTCAGTTTCAGTAATTCAATACTTGCAGAGATATAGTCACTTGTTTGAAACCATAGCACAGCTTCCAATAGTGCATCCTTGAATTTTCAGCAACTTTGAGATGAGATATCTCTAAGTATTTGCATGAAAGAAACAAAACTTGGCCATCTTATACAACTTTTAGAGCTCTTTAAAGTAAAATATTAAGAAAAGGATTTCTGAGCAATTTTCATATAGATAATTTGAAGCAAAGTTGGGCGAAAAAAATAGCTGTTTAAAAAAAAAAAAAAAAAAAAAAAATGGGAAATTTAGTTTTTTATATCTCCAAAAGTAATTGTGGGATGTACATGAAACTTTGCACACCATAACTCACCAACACAAGGTCTTAGAAGATAAAATTGCATTCTCCTATTGCTTTCCACTATTCCACAAATCTAGGGTGAAGTTGACGATTTTTCAAAAAGTGCTAAAAATGGGTATTTTTAGTCAAATTTTTCAAAAAAGTGTTTTCTCCCAACTCTTCTAAACTATGGTCATTAGAAAGAGCATATTCTAAACTATCTAGAAAAGTGGATTTGGTTTTGCAATGCAAGCATATAAGGCCCTAAAAAGTAGCATCATCAAAGAGGCGCACTGGAAGTTTGAACACATTTTTCTGGCACTCAAATTATACCTGAAATCTTTTATTTTGCCTTATACATGTTTATTAATGTCTGGGATAAGTGAAATAAGAAGTCCTGACGAATAAAAAAAATGGCTCTGAGCACTATGGGATTTAACATCTGTGGTCATTAGTCCCCTAGAACTTAGAACTACTTAAACCTAACTAACCTAAGGACATCACACACATCCATGCCCGAGGCAGGATTCGAACCTGCGACCGTAGCGGTCACGCAGTTCCAGACTGAAGCGCCTAGAACCGCACGGCCACACAGGCCGGCTCCTGATGAATAGGACCTAGCTTAAGTCCAAATAGCAAAAGAATAAAAAAAAAACAATGTTATTTGCATAATCATCTAATTATTAGTTGCCTGTTTAATGAACAACACCAGCTTACTGATGGAAAAGAAGTGTATAAATGAGTTGCTATGGTCCATCGTGGCTTAGCCACTGCTAGTTTCATTTCACCTGAGAAAAACAGCATTCCCATTGTCATAGGGGCCACGCCTGATAGCTTAGCAACAACAGCCATGGTTGGGTTTCTTTACCACAGGATCCCAACCCTGATAAGGGTTTCTTTACACAGGTTCCCAAGCCTGACAGTAAAATTATTTAAGTGCCCTGTGTAAAATTAGAAGGCACTCTTGGGTTCCTTAGATTGTTTCCTCTAACCTATTTCAATTTTTGATATGCTACATTAATTTTCTGATGAATATCAAGAGGAATGGTGTATTGCCCGCCAGAGGAATTTACTGATGGAGCTGGAATAACTGCAATAATGTGGTGTTCCAGAATAAGAATAACAAACAGCCGAGTTCACTGTACTTAAAAATTTGGGTACCCTTATTGCATCAAGTGAGTTCATCTACCTATCTGTACTGCATACCAGGGAATCAATTACTTTGTATTTCACTAATAGTTCCACACATAATCATGGAAAAAGGGCAGTCTGTATTTACATTTACCACGGAAAAACAAACAAAAAATGCTTAACTTTTTCTAGCAGGGAGCAACGTTGTACAAAAAGTGTCCAAAGAGATCAATGTAAATGGGAAGCTAAAATATACTTCATAAGTAATGCATACTACACAATTATAAAGTACTTAGAGTGATAATTAATAATGAAAGGGAAGAGTGGTAATTAACAATGAAAGGAAATAACTACAACACCATGTTACACTACATGATCACAGTGTAACGCTTTTTACAAGAATACAATGTGCGCACGATGTACTGTGCATAATATTGTGTTATTCACCTGAACTCAACATCTCAGTCATCATGTGTGATGCCGACACAGTTTTCCAGACAGAGTGAAGGGAGGGCATTGAGATGTGCACGGGACGAAGTAGCATATTTATGATCAAGTCTGGTTTTTCAGGCAGAGTGAAGTGAGTGCAAGGGACTTAGCAGCACGTTGATGGTTCTGGAGTCACCAGACAGTGCCTGTAGGGTGTGCAGTGACAGTGTAAAAAGATGTGAAGGAACAGTACGAAACTGTGTATAAACAAAGAATATTGTACAATAGGGAGCAATCAAATTAGGCAGAAGAGTTAGAATTCAGGGGAATGTTGGATACGAGTCGTTGGCTTTGTCCAGTGACTTAGGAAACATGACAAATGACAAACAATATGGTGACAATAATGCAATGTTATTGATTCTTTTCGAATGGGCTAAGAGGTACATATCAGTCTGCCACTACAACCAAGTTTGTTTAGTATTACATTCATTGGCTTCACGAACTCACAACCAGACTGTTACCTTCAAACTAAACTATACACCTTGGGTTAAGCTACTGAGCAATGTTTCGCTTTAACATTTGTTGGCTTCGCAAACTAAAAACAAAACTGTGATTAATGCACCGAAAGGTGACTTGATGGCAGACATTAACATTACGTCCCTGGTCATAGCTTACAAGTTTTATCAACTACTCTTGACCTGAGTAGTTGGTGAGAGACTCACCTCACATTCAGGAGGATGGCATTTGCTCTGTCAAGTCATATTGATTCAGGTTTGCCTGAGTCATTTCAGACAAATGCCAGGATCATTCGTCAGTAAAACTATGGCTGACCACCTGTACTAGCCTAATAAACAACGGCCTTAGACATTTTATGTGTGTGTATAGGTCTATTTATTTTTCTTGTATTATGACGACAAATCTCTTATCACTATCAGATGGTCCCTGAGCAAATAGATGTCTTCCCCCATCTATTTGGCCATCATCATCATAATAGTATCTGAAGAAGACTGGCATATTGTCCCCAAAATAATATCTTTTAAGTACAGCTTAAGCAAACGGACCTAGATATCATGAGATTTTGATAGAAAAGGAAAATTTGTTGAACACTTAGTACGAAAATAATGTTACAGTATTTTTACATTACATTCATCTTTATTTGTCACTGGGGCACTGCAGAAACACATGAAGCAATTTATGTGAACCACTGCCACAATAACTATGCAGTGATCGGAAGTCCAGTGTCAGAATGCAGTACAAAATCACTAAGTACACACAGTTTAGACAGTTATACTAGTAGTTACACCTCTAGGAACATACACTCACAGAAATTTATCAGTAAACCACACCAAGATGCAGGACACTTCTTGCAGCGTCTGCCACTTAGGTTGTCTAAAAATCTCCATGACACTTTCACAAACTTTTAACAAAATGTTCTGCTCTTCTTTGGAGCTCCTCTATCCTACTCTTATCACTGGGTACTAGTTCCATGGAATACCACGTTCGGCAACGAGTTAAAATGCATTTTCCAACATGAATTTGACTCTACTGTATGTCTTGTGACAGAATAAAACTGAATTTAACTACATATTCCATGACTTCAAAGCTTGAAACTGAGTACTCAACCTTTCTCTCGAGATCTGGAGGCAAAATAAAGACGAGCAAATTCAGAATAGCTCATATGCCTTACAATGGCTATAACTATTAAAAGTACATGAAATCTATGTCCATTCCTATACTTCCATAATCCACACTTTCCTGGATTCAGAAACCAGCCTTCCGGAACATTCAAAGGTGTTTCTATAAATTCAATTCATCTCCAAGCAGCATACAACAATTGATTTAAAAAATGCTATGTATCACCAAGTGTGAACAATAAAGCAACTCAAAAATAAACAATAAGGCAAAAATAAAATTTTTCTGCTGATAAGAACGTAGAAACTAAATAAAATACCATATATCGTTGCCTTCTGGAAAACAGAATACTACAATATGACTTACTGAACTGCATTTTTTTTTACATTAGGTACATGTAAGATGGTTCACAAATACATTCCTTGTTCATTTTTTTCGGTCTGATCTCTATCTCTCAACAAACACTGTAAAGGTGAACAGAGTATAGGTACTATCTTGTACACTGACTTGCCAGTCAACTATATAGCAGTCTTCCACCTCAAAAGAGACTGAATGAACGGAAGTGCTTGCAGGCAAATAAATAAAACCGGCTAGCAATCCAATACTTTGTGTTTTACTCTGTAATCAGTGTACTTGATTCTACGGCGGGCCTCATGCTCGGCGAGACGAAGTCTGCTCTGCCCCCGGCTATCCTAATTTAAGTATCCCTTAATCATTTCAGGCAAATGCCGTGTTGATTCCTTTAGAAAGGCCACAGCCGACCACCTGTCCTATACCCATAAAACATATTCTATGTGTATGTATATACTGAGATGTTTGTTTTCATGGCATTAAGATGACAAATTCTGTACCATTGTGCGATTATCCATGAACGAATGAATAAATAAATTACATCAATCATTAGAAATGCTACTGACAACTGACCACCCTTTGTATTTTTGGGAGGCTTATGCGTTTACACACATGTTGCCGCATTTTTTCCGTATAGTTCGTCACCAGATTAAAAAAGTTAATGACCTTTGCTTCCGGGTTTGTTGGAACACTCCAGGGATGTAAACAGTCTCTAAATGAGTAAACAATAGCATTTTTTTAATATAAATTACTCACCTTTTCCTTCGGTGGCGGCTGGTTTTTATTTACTTCAACTTTGAGATTACAGTAAATTTTATATTCGCTTGTCTCTTCTAC